>NC_141771.1:2196786-2357619 GCF_051362555.1 Lingula anatina | reverse complement strand
ACAGACCCGCAAGGGAAACGCCGTGAACCCAGAAGGAGATTAAATATTTTGAGTATGGTTCAAAGCTAATTCATGTGCTGCTTGATTGTATCTTCATTTCAATATGCCGGAAACAGGGTGATTTAATATCATCAAAGCTGTGGATGTAAGCGATGTCACATACGACACTCACACGTACATTTTTACGCCAGATATGAAAGTCGTAAGTGCGAATTCTCATGTATACATTTTTATTATCGTAGATTGGTATGCAGCAGCTCCAGCAAAACTGATCGACATATTAACTCTGTGTGATACTATGTCCACCATTTACGGAATGGAGCTGACTTTGTCCAACGTTTTTCGTGGAAGATTGGTGCCAACAACCACACAGCAGGCTTGGATCAAACGCCCGCATTCAGCAGCGTTGTTTGCTGGTTCTGTTGGCATACAGGTGAAATCCATTCTAACGGACATTAAGTGGTTTAACACATCCTTGAAATCCCAGTTCCTGGCTGAACTTAACAGAAGTAATTCGTTATCAATTAAGTTTAATCTTGATATGTATGATCCAGACAAACATGGAAAACATTTTCTCTATGGTCGCGTAGTGGGAACAATAGGAATGCATCATGTAGAAGACTCTATCCCTTCTATGAGGTTCACTAGGTTTTTGCGTGCTAAGCATGACGAATGTCTTGGTTTGATGTTCTGCCATGTCCCTTTCGCAGTTGATGATGATTTAAAAATCCTCACTTTAGATATGGGAAATAGCATTCGAATTAATGGTACCGGGAACTTTGATAAAGCCGAAATTGGTAGGATATTTGTTAGTATATCTCCAGGCGAGAAAGCAATGATTGGGTCGAATTGCGAAAGTTATGTGAATTCTTCAGATGTTTTAGAAGTTAGGTATGATGACTTACAATGGTATCTTACTTTGGGTGGAGTAGTTTCTCTCAACATATCGGATACTTTTAAGAAAAAC
Organism: Lingula anatina; assembly: GCF_051362555.1. Lineage (NCBI taxonomy): Eukaryota > Metazoa > Brachiopoda > Lingulata > Lingulida > Lingulidae > Lingula > Lingula anatina. The sequence goes on along the minus strand of NC_141771.1, from coordinate 2,356,652 downwards.
ATTGCCAATGCACAACTTGTCATGTTTCAGACTCTTACCAGAAAAGGTAAACTAACATGTAAGGTCATCCTTACTGAAAGCCAAAATGGTATCACGGTTGGTCCTATGCATAATAATTCTTACAGAAGAAGCCCTTACGAGACGCTTTTGTTTACCGCCTTTGTGAGTCAGTTTGGAAAACCAGTCAAAGGTCTGAAATTAGGTCTACAGTTTGGGAATGAATCAACATGTCGTTTCCAGCTGTGTGGGCCATGTAGCGTGCCCTTTAGTAAACCGCGTTCGGCGCTTGAGATAAGTCCACCAGTTACAACAGACACAACCGGTACAGCGACTATCATGATTAAGACGAATGATTTAAAATATAAAGGTATTTATAATCGCAGAACCATGCTTCAAGATGCTCAGGTATATTTGTTGTATACTTACGCTACTGACAAAACAGGACTTTGTATTTTTGCAACATCATTTTTGGCAATTACAATATATAAATACTATAAAATCCCTGATGTGCCAACTTGGCATGAGGACGTGCGACCGATATTTGAATATTATACAAAGTTCTACCCGGTTATGAACCATTTTGTTTATTTGCTTGACTACGACAGTGTTTTACGTAACAAAGAAAAAATAAAAAGAACGTTAGATCTACCTACTCACGATCCACATTATATGCCAACGACTCGGGACCTGTCTCCAAGTAAGAGAGACATGATAAAGAAATGGTTGAATAACCCTGTGTTGGGAAACGTGGTAACTATTTCCGAACTCAAGAGACTTTTACAACAAGCACTTTTACTCGAATTCACCACGATTCCACCTTATCTAACGGCTCTTATGTCCATTAAAGAAGGAACAAATGTATACATTGCAGAAACTATTCGTTCGGTTCTAGTTCAAGAAATGCTGCACCTAGTGCTGGTAGCTAACATTCTAAATGCGATAGGTGGGACTCCCCTTATAGCCAGCCCCCGGGCTGTTCCCATATACCCTACCCGCCTACCAGGTGGAGTAAGACCAGATCTGGAAATTAATCTACAGGGTCTTTCCAAGGAGTACGTCGAATCTGTTTTCATGGAAATAGAAAGACCCGAACAGATTCTCGCAACCAAATGCGCTGAACATATGACATCTCAGTCGAATTTTGTTTATGGTTATAAATCCCGAAATTATCCCAATCGTGAGCATGGATTAAGAAAGACCTGTTTTAAAAGAAATAATACCAATACTATAACAGTTTTTTACAAAAGAATTAAAACACTTATTATAGACCTTGCTAAAGATAATGATATATTTATAGGGAACCGCACTAAACAAATAAACAGTAGCTTTTGGTACGGCCAAGAAAATACAACAACGCCGTTTTCCGTTGATAATTTGACCCAAGCTATCAATGCTATTAATATGATAACTGAACAAGGGGAGGGAAGTAACGCCTGCCTTCCTCTTACCTCAGATAAACATTTGTCTCACTTTTTCAAATTTTCCCAAATTGTACAAGGTAAAGAAATCAGGGTAAAAGGATCTTGCGGAAACGTTGATGATTATCAGAAGTTCAGTAGTTCTTGTGATAAAAACATTTATCAGCATTGCAAAGAAGAAACTTTGGAGTGCAACACATTTTACGACTATACCGGAGAATCAATCCCATTTAACCCACATGGTGTTTGGCCTATCACCCATAACCCCACGATTGAAAAACTTATTCCATTCTCGAGAGGTTATAGATTAGCAAACGCATTTAGTAGAATGTTTACTGGTCTTTTGCATTGTGTGCAAGAAGGTCTTAATGGTCAACCGAGCAAGATCCCAGACTGTATCGGCTTGATGCACGCACTGAATGTCCACGGCAAAGTGCTTGCGCAGACCCCTATAGATGACAAAGGGGATCCTGACATAGGTCCAAATATTGGTCCAGTTTTTCAGTTTATTGATTATCAGAACGTGAAGTAAATACGACATATGCATAAAATGACAGTAGACGCAACGTCATGTTCAAATTCCTAACAAATCTTGTTTTCTATATACATATACAGGTAAGACATTGAAGGTTTTTCAGTGCCCATTTTGCTAATGAGGATATCATCATCGTTAAAATCCATTGATTTTTCCATGGCACCATCATGTCACTAGGCAATACAAGTATTGCAGGAAACAAATCAATTTTAGAGAACATACATGTGAATATTTTTTGCTGGCCATTTTTGTGAAAGTAACATATCAATTATAATGTTTGTGCACTTATATGTAAATGCCATCATTGTCACTAAAATAATTTGTGCGGCTATGTTAGATGAATATTTATTTTGTTTCATATTTTAAGCAAGGGGGTATTTTAAGGCTTTAGCATCACCGTTTTGTAGTAGTAATATTGTAGTAGTAGTATTTTGTAGTATTGTTTCCATCTGTCCAGTGGAAAATTATAGATGGATGAACATTTGAAAGCAGTATACTTTGCTTACCGAATGAGTGCATTAAACCTAGACATTTTGCTCAGTGACCCAACCAAAATAAAAAGCACTCATTTACCCTGTGTATATTCTTCCAACAGTTTTATTTATATTAATCATTTAAGTGCCATTAAAAAGGAATTATATAAAAGTCAGTTAAATAGATTGCAAATTCAAATTTAATATACGGTGCATCATTGAATGTCTATGAGAACTTTAAAATAAAGAATTGACATGAAAGCGCATCAGATTAGTCTCCTTTAATTGTGTCGTTTCTTGTATACCAGCATGCATTGGATAAATGAACAAAAATATGTGATTATAAGGATGACAATTAAGAGCGGTTTAACCGGTATAACAATCCGTAAGCAAAATCCCGAGCAATTATTTCAATCCAACTATGTATGCTTGAGCGATACACTTGAAACAGATTTTATTCAACATAATATCTCCCGTGTATAAAATGTTACCATTTCGACGCGGTTTGTTTCCTCGGTGTTGCTTAAGTTTTTGCATTCTAGCTCCGTTTGATAATTTTGTTTTATCTTATACGCTTTGCAAAAAGAGAAAAGAGACATTTGTTTCTATCATGCTTATTATATTTTTATAGTAGACACATTTCAAATAGTGCAACCAATTGTACGGTACCAGTAAATATCCATGTACAGATGAAGTGGTAGAATATATGCGTAAAAGATACTTGCATTTGTATCAATACAAGCAACACGTGTAATTGACGTCCGTTTCGTGACATTACTACCTCATCTTTTGTAAACTTTGTGAGAATGCCAGACTACTCATAGCGAGAAAAAGATGGTTTCCGATTAATTAGTGAACACATATCTTAACATGCAACGCATGCAGGAGTGGGGATGTCGGACACTAAAGGGACTATTATTTTTCCCGCGGATTATTTTAATTTAAATAACCACACTTCATTCTTGACGCAGGGTGATTGCTGTCAGTTGAACGTGGCGGTTTGACAAAATAATCAATTACCTTACAAATGGATACTATACAGTCCCTGACTTTTGCAGTATCCAGAAAAAAGTCCAGAGGTCAGTTCTTCCAGCACTGACACCGAGCTGTCCGCAACTCGACACACTACAAGAATCTTTACGAGAGCTAGAGGAGATAATTGTTTAAACTTCGTCTCGTCGATATATTATCATGTCTGTTTCGTTTAAAGCTCCACGATACCCCTGCCAGTACAACACTGTTGTTACATTGTATGTACAAACTTCAAGTTCTGTACATGCCATCGATTCTTCTTCCTAGTTTGGAGGTTATCTATTTTCATGGACATTTTTTTTTCAGAAAAACAAGCTAGATACACTGGTTTAATGTGAAGTTATTGTCAAATTCCGCCCACCATACTGCTAGCACAACTTAATGCAAACGTAACAAACTGTTATGCCAATTGTTTTAAAAAGAAAGTGTGTTTATAGCAATTTCAATACAAAAACATTTACATACGACTTTTGGAATCTACAACCTACCTGCATTTCTTGGATTATTGATAACAAAATATAGATAGCGCGTGTTTCTTACATTTGGATATACTACTGTTATTTTTTATCCTAATTGAGAGGTTTTTAACATTACTAACTTAAGTGCAATTCGCAATCAGTTGTCTGACTCTGGTGCAGCCACAGTTATAAACTGTTTAGTTACATCTCGATTAGATTACTGCAACTCCATTTTATACGGTTGTCCAAAGAAACAAATTGCTGGACTGCAGCGCATTTAAAATATTTCGGCTAGATTATTAACTCGGACATCCACAAGTATACACATCTCCCCAGTTTTAAAAAAGTTTACACTGGCTACCTCTACAAGCCAGAATTTTATTCAAATTTTTAGTTTTTACTCATGATGCTTTTAATGGATTGACACCAATCTACCTGTTGTACATCAATGAATTAGTCAGTCACTATGTTCCAATGCGAAATCTGCGGTCTGTAGACCAATTGCTACTCAACCCAGTAAAAATGCGATTAAAAACCTACGGTGATATATCTGCAGGTCCAAAGGAATGGAATCTATTACCGCTGGAAATCCGAGCAATTCAGTCTACCAAACATTTTAAAAAAGAACTCTTTTTAGGAAATATTTTGATTAACTCTTAATTGGTTTTATAAATCTTGTATTAATTGCATTTAATTGTATGGAATAATGGTTGTTTTTACCTAGATTTTATTTATGATATTTTATGTAGTATTATTTATGATATTTTATATAAAGTCTACTGAACATTTTAAATGGATTTTAGACTTTAAATAAATTTATTATTTATTTATTATAGACAAACTCTCCTTGAATTATCGTAATATTCATATAATAGCACAATGAAAATGACAGTGACTCTGTAACATCGTGGCATATGAAATTAGCTAGGATTCAACGGATTAACAATAATCTTCGGTATATGCCATAAATGATGCAGAAGGAAAGGAGGTGGTGTTGATTCATGTATATGTGAACTATTATTTTAGTATGGTCTAACGCTGCCCAAAGTGTTGCATTTATCGTACGATATCGGTATAAATGGCGGTCTTATTATATAGGGTAGACATATCTTATGTGATGTGCATTGATGATATGACTGCTTTGACCACAAGTCATCCGAAAATGGATATGACGACAAATGAAGTTATTTTCACAATCATTTAAAATTTGAGTGATGCAACTTTGAGAACAATAATGACAAAATAACATTTAATGATTCCAAATAAACATAAAAGATAATAATTTACCTTATATTTTACAAACAAAATGGACGCCAAATTTTTTACACCTTCGGTCAATTTGAAATAGCGATCCCGCAATAAGTTGGTCTTTGTTAAGCTGGGTAGTTGTATCTCTCTTTATCTTTAAACAATACACCCATGCGTTATGCGGTTGTACTTTTTACCCATAACTCACGGCACAAACCTTTTGAAGCCATAACGATTTACTTGAAACAAGTTTCAACTTCACTGCTAAAAAATATAATTTCTAAGGTGCTCTCTCATATTTTCCTGGCGTATGCAACAATGCACCTGAATTACCTAAGCGGAGACATATGGTACTGTTGTACATTAAACAAAATGTGGGGCTTTATTCGATCGTAACACATTTGTCAAAAAATGTCACGAAGTTTTTGTCTTTATCTTTAGCTGTTATGCAAGGTAGTAAATACAACTCTGTTATAATCTTTCATATTATTTATTAACTACTTTGCAGTTGGTTCCTGCACCGTTTTCTTTTCTTTTCTATCTCTACCTCATGCTCTCTCTTGCGGCCTTCTGTCGTTTCAATTGCACGCAGTTATATAATAAGTATCATAAGAGCATGTCAATCAGCTCAGTTGCTCTACAAAACTCCCCCCTCCTTATCCACTCATGGCTGTAAATTATTAACATTACTAAAATGTTAAAATTGGGGTCATGATTACAGCCAAATTAAATGATGTAAAGGGCGGCGGTGGTGGCAACGTAAACCACCACATGTGCAGTCAGAAAAGTCTAAGGGTGCATTCCCAGAGATTTAGATCAATCCAGAGATTTAGATTTAGATCAACCTAACTCCCAGGGGTATCACGCTAAATTGCAGTCAGCCGAGCGCGCACCATAGTTAATTACCCCCTTACAGCTTTTAGTAAGCGGGACAGACGCTTAAGCCGGCTAAGCTGACAGTAATCTAGTGAGACTCCCCACAGGGATAGATCGATCTAAAATCTATGGGAGTGGGGTCTCATAGAATATTAATAAAAACGGGGACAATTTCAACCATGCATGTAAGACGTAAAGATAGCGGGATAAGTGCGCGGGATTAGATGATTTATGAGACAAGAGACAGGACATTCACTTGCTACTCTCCATTGTCCAAGTATAATACCTCAGGGTCTCCGACAGATGTAGTTGGTCCTTGCAGTAAAGAACATTTTCAAAGTGTTGACTCTCCAGGGTATAACGTCAAGACTGAGAGTTTTACACTTGGCTAAGTAAGTGCTCCTTTTTTTAATCGAATGAGAATAAGCTGAATTTTCTTTTTCTCTAAGATAATTGAACTATCTGTTGTATGTTACTGGACATCAGAAATTATTATTCAGTGACGTACAGTCAAGTTGCTTTCTTTTTAGATTAGACATTAATAGATTTATCTATTCAATGTTAAAAGATGTCCTCACCGTGCTGAAAATCACTTGGTCGTTCCATGGTGTGCATTCATGTTGCATAAATCAGCTGACGTCATAAGCATTTACATAACGTCTGTTATCGAAAGGCTGTTATACAATATTATGTCAGTTAATTCAGAATTCATCAAATCAAATATACAATACAGATAGACACAAACAGGTTATATTTAAACTACTATTATAATGCAATCCTTCAATGACCCCGGAATACTTTATGGTACATTTATTGACTATCAAACATGGGTTTTCATACATCTTCTTTAGACGCAACATGGCACAATTTGCGTTGCTGTAAATTCTGCTGGTCACCATTGCGAGTCTCTGCTGCTCTAAGAAACACATATACCAGGATACAGTTATGGTGGGAAGTCCACCACACAGTCAACGAAAGTATGGAAAGATACAGAGGACACCTGCAGATAAAAATGGAGGTAAAACTTAAATCTTCTGTTTATTATATTGAATTATATGTGTCTTTGTGACTTAAGAAGCCCACAATTCTTATATGTGTTATCAACCTGAGCTTGAGAGGTAATTGGAAGCGGTTCATGCGACATTCGACATGTGCTAAACTTTATAAATTGTTCATTAGTATGGCTGTAGTAATTGCATAGACGCGATCAGATAACAATTTACTTTTTTTATCACAAATGCGCCTCTTTTAATCGAGCACCGTTCTTAAAAAAGTATATTTCCTTCAGTACTTTATTCGTTCTGTATTCATTTTTTCTTTAAACATTACATATATTTGCTTTCCTTAGCTGAAGTAATTCGATACATCGGTGGCGATGGCATACCGGATTCATACATAGTGAAATTAAAGACTGGCCTCTCACGTGGGAAGGGTAAGGTGTTTTACTATTAAAAAATCTTTTGTAGGGAATAATTCAACTGTTGTAAAGATTATGAATCCAAAACGTTCGACTATCTTTACATAGAGAATGGATATTGCTGCAACTCGGTACTTATATGATTTGATAATAACAAACGGTGAATTTATTAAATTGTGAGACACATATACATTAACTATACACATAGACAAAATATACATATATTTACGACATGTATTTTTCTCTTCTCTCTATAAAGAAATTCGCTTGATTACTTAACACTGCACTCATTCTTTAAAAAAAAATGAGCATAAATAAGCATTAATTGAAAGGTGCACTAAAGGTGGCTATAGGTACACTTCAACATAGATCTGTATATATATTGTTCTTGCAGAGTTCAAATATTTTGATTTTTTAACATTTCACATTTATTTTAAGGTAGATCGGTCGTTACGTAATTTGACGATTTGCGCAATTTCAGCGCATCGTCAATCGTCTCTAACGACACTTTAGTCTGTTTTATCAATTTGAGGAAATAAAACAATTATCTATAAGATAAACACACATTATCAACTTGTCTGTAACTCTGTATGATCGATACAGATTTTCGACATTGTTTGTCGACTATGAATCCATACGATAACTGTAGCACGTTCATAGACTTGCCCTTCAAGAAATCGTCGGAATAGCTCCTTTTACAATTTGAATTGGCACTAGAGATGTATGACAGCTAAAGCTCTCAAATTATGCACGTAGATGCTATATCATGTAAAGAATATGTGTTGTAAATTCAAATCAAAGCGGCTGCGTACATTTTGAGGTAGAACGCCCTGAATGTGCTGCAAACCGCAGCTTAGATTTCGACGAAAACCGGAAGTGCGTCGTACCGCCACTCATTTGGACTTAGAGAAATTTGGACTGAGAAATATTTCGTAGCTTACACAAATGTTCAGAAAATGGCCATACAGCTTGAAGATAATTCACTAATCAAAATTGAAACTGCGTTATATTATACAGAAAAATTGTGCACTTCTGACCTTGACTAGTCAGTGTAAACAAAGTGTACTAAACGCACCGCAAGCAAGCATGCACGTGAATACCGCATTTGATACTTTGTATCAGACGCTTCATTTTACTTGACAACACAGTGTTTACGATGTCACGTTCATGTTTTATTCATTAAAAAATAACAACGGCAATAAACTATTTTCATATGCATGAGTATTTCCCTTATTATTCTCGTCAAGAATTTTGTTGTAAAGTTAATGGCTTACACCTTCTCATCAGTTTGACAAATCTGAAAATAGCTGAGTATACTCACTTCAACTGTTAAACATAATGAAAGTTTTAAATGTACTTAGATGTCTCTCCACACACACACACACACACACACACACACACACAAAAAAAAATCATAAAAAATAACAATTTAGTGAAAAACACCCATTTCCCATTGATTTGAATGGGGACTTCCGACAAGTGCGTCACGCAGGGTGTAACGCACTTCAACTTGGCGTATTTCTCTTATTTGGTCGGTGACCCCCAACTTTTTTGGCAATATTAAAATCTACTTGGATGCCTCTTTACACAAAAAGTTTTTTTAAAAAATTCAAACGTTAGAAAAATCATAAAAAATAACGTTTTGGTGAAAAACACCCATTTCCCCATTGATTGGAATGGGGAATAGTGCGTCACGCAGGGTGTAATGCACTTCAACTTGGCGTAGTTCTCTTATTTGGTCGGTGACCCCCAATTTTTTTGGTAAAATTTAAATGTACTTGGAGGCCTCTTTACTCAAAAAAATTTTTAAAAAAATTCGAACGTCAGAAAGTCATAAAAAATAATGCTTTAGTGAGAAAACACCCATTTTCCCATTGATTTGAATGGGGACTAGTGCGATATGCAGGGTGTATCATATTTGGGGCTAGTTCTCTTATTTGATCGGTGACCCCCAATTTTTTTTGCAAATTTTTAATGTACTTGGGTGTCTCTTCAAACAAAAAAAATTTAAAAAAAAAATTCGAACGTTGGAACATGTAACGACCGATCTACCTTAACAGCATTAGATTTTACCAACACTTTGAAAGCTGAAATGAGCCCCACAGCCTTTGGCAACACAAGACGTGGTCGGGGACCGCAGACAGGAAAATTTCATGAAGTAGGGGAAATAAAATTTCTCACAATCGAGACATCCGATAAGTAAGTATTTTGAATTATGTGCGTTTTATGTACGGAAGTATGTTAAATAGCACTGGTCTCATGAGGATTCCGTGCCTCACAGGGAAATAAAGTTTTTCTTATCTTCTCGTTGTATGATTTGGCACCAACGAACCGCAGGCTATTCGCAGACTTGGTAAAGGAACTGTCAATGGGGCGTCACGCTTCAATATACACCTATCCTGCGCCTTTTCATTTATCTTCATATTTGGTCCTTTTTCAATTTGATAATATTACTTCCTTACACAGGGTCTTGACAGAATCGACCAGACAACGCGACTTCCTAACGGCAAGTTCAACGTGAAGGGAACAGGAAGTGACGTCGATGTATATATATTTGACACTGGGGTTTATGCCGAGCACCAGCAATTTTTACGTGAGGACAACACCAGTAGGGTGACATTTGGAAATAAAGCAGACGCCACTTGGTCAGATACAGACATCCATGGTCATGGGACTCACGTTGCAGGGACTGTTGGAGGCATTATCACAGGCGTTGCCAAGAACGTCAATCTGATCAATGTGAAGGTATTGGGCGATCAAGGCTATGGCTATCGCAGCGGAATTCTGGCAATGTTAGAATGGGTGCGTGATCAAGTGAACGTGACAAAACGAAAGTCCATCATCAATATGTCCTTAGGGGGAGTACAGCAAGACCTTTAGGATGATCTCGTCAACACGTTAGTGACCGAGGCTGGAATTGTAGTCGTGGTCGCTGCTGGGAATGATAACTCACTGACTTCGTTCAAGTCACCCGCCAATGCCGAGGAAGCCTTTACAGTTGGGGCAACGTGGGACAATGACGACAGGGCATATTTCTCCAACTATGGACCCAGGGTGGACATATGGGCCCCCGGACGGTTCATCCTGAGTGCCCACGTAGGAAGCCCTTATAGCTCTGCGTTAAAAAGCGGTACGTCCATGGCTAGTCCCATGGTGGCCGGTGCCGCCGCTGCCTACATGAGTACTCTGGACCACAACCCAACGCCTGCAGAGGTTAGACAACACCTCGTTGCCACCTCGATGGATAACGTTGTCACTAACATCCCTGAGAAATATTGTTACAAGGTGACCATCTCCAGAGAAGAAGGTTGTTATTGGTGGATGGGAACATGTGAACGGGAGATTTGCTTGCCCGGTACCTCTGTAACCAGACTTTTGAACGTTGGATGTGACCCTTCACAAAGCAGTACAGTTGTTATTTAGCTTGAGACGCTTTAATTTAATTAATTGTCATTTTGCCGATGTGACAAATGACGCAATCTGCTTTGTTATTTTAAAGACATAAAAAATGTTAGAAATTCTATCACATACTGTTTGATGATATGTCAGTTAGGTCCTAGAGTCATTGTTTTAAAGAATTTTTTTTTTCTGTAGCATCTTGATCGACACCGTGATTTTAACGCCTGCAGTGCGCAGTCACTATCGTTCCGTTTTGAAATACGGTAGTAACGCGAAATTTCAGAGTACATTAAGTGTAAAATAATGAACAATGATTTAAACATTATGTTCGAAATGGCATCAATGTAATGACAAAGTAACGCGTACAAAAGAAATCTGGGATGATAACTCTTGGTTTTAGTGGGAAAACGGCTTTTCCTGGGAGAAAAAAACATACTTTCTCAATCCGTTCCGACATTCAAAGTTACTTGAATGTTCATTTTTGTTCGTTTGTTTGTTTGTTTAAATATTTTTTTCTTAATCTCTTTAGAGAATTTTACAGAGGGTAGCCATTTATGAAGGACCACGTGGTCCGATAGCATGCACAGATTTCAGAATAATTGCAGTAAGCGCCGCTTTGTGGTAAATGGAATTTATTTACTTTTATGTGTTGCTTACAATGTAATTTTGTAAAATCTGTATCTCATATGAAGAGTTGTTATCCTTTTACCTTTAAATTGTATGTCTTTGGGAGACACTGAATAAAGCTGATTTTGCAGGTGATTTGTTTCATATAAATCAACACCATGAACATTGAAATTATGACATTTAGTAATACTGAATAGTTCATTGCATTTAACCTGTACATACTAGTGTACTTTATACACTACCACCTCTTTATATAATAAAATGTTCATGTAATACTTAAGGATGATATTAAAACGAAAAGCATTCTAATGGCAATTAATGCAGAATACTGATATTCTCGAAACGCAGTTAGGGTTCCTCCCTCCAATGGGTAATCTGAGAAACTTAACTAGTGCAAGAGCAAGGATGAGTGATTACGTGAGTAAGACAAACATCATGAAGTGAATTTCCAGCCTCACTTATGTATCTAAAATACCTGATGAAACCTGCATGCATTAAGCTTCGTGACACAGACCCGTCCTGTAGCTTCATAGAGAGGACATTTCTGAGAAGTGTGCTTGGTTGTCTCTTCTCTTATGTTATAAAACACATTAAAAGAGGTCTGGTGTACTGGTCTGTGATTTTTTATTGAACTATAGCTCACATGCTTGTATAGATTGTATCTTGATTTTAAAGAATTGAAAGCTTGGAACTGATACTCACTTTATACAATCGGTCACATCTTAAAGAATCGACAGTTTGGAATTGATATTCCATTTTAAAGATCAGGCATATGAGGCGTTATCACCCTACGTTTCCAAGGGAGGGGGGTCGTCGATTGACAGAACACTTTATCTTGATATTTCCTTGGCTGGGAACTTAAAATGCCATCGTAAGTCATGTGTATTATGTTAAAACTTATTTTGCGTCTTTTTTTGTTGACTTGTGGTCCGCAAGTAACAAGTCATCTCTATATAATAATAACAACGATACGGAACGATGTAATATAATAACAGTTTGGGGAGCCTAAGATAATTTCATGATTATAGGTACTCATCCTTGCTGCGCACGAGCACCGCTTTCCATTATTTTACCGCATACACTGTAAAATCAGTGTTTAGCTCCTAAACACATTTCTAAGCGCCTGTTTTGTCTCCACTTTTTCCACGCGTTTAGATCCTAACATGTTTAGCTTCTTAACATGTTACACGCTTGTGTTTAGCAGTATGGCGCGTTTGACGGCTTATAAACGTAGGGTGTATTTGTTTAACTTTAGGTGCTAAGGGTTTCAACTGTTTTAGTCGCACACATGCGCGCGCACGCGCACGCGCACACACACACACACACACACAGACGAACTCACGGTCACCTTTAACTGCTATAGTTATCTCTTTCTATAACAGGGTACCGTGAACTGTCAACATCGTTGACTTCCCACTATCATCTTTACAGCTGTACTTATTCATCCTTGTGTTATCTGACCTTGCGAGGTAGTTTATTGGAATGTATTTCTGAAAAGCAGGTTAGGGAAATTCACTAGTTCACTAAAGGCACGAAACAATTATCATTTTTACTTTAAAACACCTTTCTCCATATTTTGATAAAATGCGTTACGGTAGTGATATCTATTATTTTTTGCCGGAAGTAATGAACAATAGAACATCAGGATGATGGTGGGGTATTCATTATAATACTTTATTTAAGCTTTCATCACATGCTGGTTATTTCGGTACCGATAGTCCGAATATTTGCACCGCTCTAGTCGCCCACAAACCCCAAGCCAATTTTGGAAATAACCACTAACTGTAGTTCAAACAGCATAAGACGTGTTTTGGTTATTTATATAAAAAATGTTTTCAAAACATTATGTTTTTCCAGAATGTTATAAACACGCTGATAAAACTCCACAAAATGATGTTACATGTATCATAAAATTTTGTAGAAAAGGTCTTCGAATCTTTTTACAAATTATAACGTTACTGTACATCATTTTGCATGGAGTTAAAACACCCATAACGTTACCATAATGTTCTTCTATACCATTACCAGCATGTAACCATCTGATAACGTCGTGAAAACGTTATTTGTTATTTGAATTATTACTTAAAGGTACATATGAATCGAGCATCGGTGGAGCGTGGGTTGCCAGTAACACATATAAACCACCTCTACTAGATTCTTATACGACTCAAATAAAGTCGACATGCCAAGGGACAAACTGAATAAATCACTCGATCAGCCATAAAAGAGCTTTAGATTGCTCTTTTAATTTTTGGTCAGAAATTTAACCTACTTATGTGACCTACTTTTCTGCCCCATGTACCGGGTATATATACAGGATAGTAAGCTAACAGAAAAATCCATTCAAATATCATTTTTCAGGTAATATTAATCAATGCCTTCTGGCAATTTCCTTAATTATACTTTTTGAAACTATATACTGGTATTTGGTTGGTTTTTGAGCAAAAAATTGACTTTGTATGCATCTTTAATAGGCGTATTTTAAATAAGCACTCGTACTGCAAGGAAGGACACCAAGCGTTCGAGCAGACTGCTCCACGCCTTCCACAGCTACACACGTTTACAAGGGGAAGTGTTTAGCCAAATTGTTGAGCCTTGTAATAAACTTATGGGACCGGTGAAACTAATCACATAGCTAAAAGTGCGACACTTCTAAGAATGTTAAACATTTTTATTTCTTCTGAAAGAAGCTTGAAAAGCTAAACTTGATGTTCAGCTACCCTCTACCAGGGCGACAGATTGATTTTTCACAGATATGTCTCTAGATAAATAGATAGTCAATTTGGTCTGATGTCGCCTCAGCAAAAAATGTCCCCAAGAACTGCGGCCTTGATAGAGGGTATTTTTCAGCAGCTCCACGCGTTTAGGAATTCCACACCTATAGCAGCTCCATATGTTTAGCAGCCTCACGCGCTTAGCAGCGGAAGTGCTTAGCCAATGTGCTTAGCTTGTGATAGACTTATTATAGATCCATATACCGGTGAAGCTAAGCACATAGCTAAACGTGTAACACTGCCAACGTGTCTAGCATTTTCTTCTGTGAAACGCTTGAAAAGCTATACGTGCTTAGCTTTTACACATATTTCTAAATGCGTATAGGTGCTTAACGTATGTTGTATGTATTTAAATGCTATAAGCACTGTTTTTACAGTGTACGATAACAGCTTTGTTTTTCAACATGAGTTTCATGTATTTTTAACTCTAATTTCATAACACGCGTTATGGCACAGGTCACTGTCATAAATTAATCATTTCACATATTAAGTCCCCGATGTTGTTGTTGTAGCAGTCAGTCTCGTGAGACTGGGGTACTCTAAAGATAATCAAGATTGTTTTATAAAATTATTTCTCGAAATATTTGTTTGCCACTAATTTAATGTAATTGTTTCTTTGTTGTGTATCTTGTTTTTGTACCCCTTTTGGTAATACTTCATGTTTTAATTGAAAAATTACATGGTACCTTGGTGTGAATCGATTTTGTGTTTTTTATGTTAAAGTAATTTTTTCTAAAATGCATTTTTTCATAGATGGAAAGACATTTTTTTTCAAAACAAGACCGAAAATTGCTTTAAACATAAACACTGAACACATTTGTCTTAATAAATTCAGAGTCAAAAATTAATGTTTACTGAAATATAATAATGTTTACAGGAATGTACAGAAAGATAACTAATGATAATAATAAATACAAATCATATTTTATTTCATATCATGACTGAGATATCGTCCACAGTTACGCATTGAATCACTCAAAATTCTGATTTGCCTTTTATCGCCAATTACAGGGTATGTCTACATCACTTCCAAAAATGAGTCTGAATCTGCCTTACTCTTAAATTATATTAAATTGAGCAACAGTTACCTGCTCAAAGTTGTACCTGAAAGTGCACTTAAAAGTCCTGCTGACAGTTTGGTCGTTAAAAATTGACCATAATATTTGTCCAGATTAGTGATACCTGTTCTATTGGCATCATATGGTAAGATGTGGTATTTGGGGAATAAATTACTTCCTATTAAATGCTGACAATACTGACGACAACATTGGGAGTGAACAAACCAAAGTACGGAGGTAAGTAAAGACGGTCAATAAAGCGGGAAGTCTGCAGCCAAGCAGTGACTATGCTGCTCTGTGACAGGTCGCATCCAATGTTCAAAAGTCTGGTTACAGAGGTATCGGGCAAGCAAATCTCCCGTTCACATGTTCCCATCCACCAATAACAGCCTTCTTCTCTGGAGATGGTCACCTTGTAACAATATTTCTCAGGGATGTAAGTGACAACGTTATCCATGGAGGTGGCAATGAGGTGTTGTCTAACCCCTGCAGGTGTTGGGTTGTGGTCCAGAGTACTCATGTACATGTAGGCGGCGGCGCTTTTTAACGCAGAGCTGTAAGGGCTACCTATTTGGGAAATTAAAGGGACAAAAAATAGGATTAAAAACGCCTTTTTAGTGCATGGATTGCTTCTTTTTTAACTTATCTGAGAACAATTGCTATGGGTAAAGCATAAAATGGCAGGTAAATGGCCTTAATCAATATCGAAAAAAAGAATCATATTCACCGTCCACTTTCGAACCCCGGGCGTCAGCCATCTTGACACAGTTTGAAATAACGCGGCTTCTCGACTCAGATACGAGATGTAAACAATGCAGACAGCATGTCGTTTCGAAGGTGAGCGTGGACGTGAAGGAGAAGAGGAATTGCTCACCGAATCTTTGCAGGTAAGCGAGTTATATTTACCAAAAGTACTTTAAAATGGGAAGATGGCAGTGGAAATCAAAATGTCTGGCAGAGGAAGTTAAAAAGCGTAGATAACTGCTAATAATTAACGTTTCCTCGGGTAACGCACTCGCAGCCAAATCACTCGCACTGGGTACGTACTACTAGTTATATGAAGCGAGATAGTGCACTTTACCCCTGAGGTGTATAGTTCTGTAAAGCAGGAGGAATACCCTTTTCTGCTCAATGTGGTCATCTACCAGTACTTACAGACTAACCTCACACCATATTCTCGCAGGGGAATCCCATGAGATATACAATGTAACTCGAGTACTAGTGGGGTTAGAGGGTGTTCTTTGTACGGCACGTAACTACGTTAGCTTATTTGTAAATTTAATAATATTGTCAATGAATATGATTATAAGGAATGATTTTTTAGCCTTTCAGAAGAGGAATTGGGTGATACACCCCTTCAAGCACGAGTGAAGAGATCAGGTATGTTAATAATTTAAGCAGTATAACATGGGCGGATCCAGGATTATTTGAAAGGGGGGGGGGGGGTCCGCGGATGCAAAGCCGACCCCCCCCCCCTAGTTGGCGTGGGGTCCTGGGCCTGCTTAAAACTTTGGTATTTTAGAGGGTGAACAGTGCCATTTACTGTAGTAAATTAGCTAGTCAAAATTCTAATTCCAAGTGGGGAATATTAGTGTGATTTTTTTACATCAGTTCTTTGAAACCATGTGTGATTATGTTATTTCTTCTTGTGGCCTTTATGATTTAATGCAGCTGCAGATATTTAAATTTATTTATTTTTTTTTTTGCCATAATCAGACTTGCTTCTTTATAATAAGCTGGTTATCATGTAGTGATCATGCCCTCTAATTTGTTGATTTTTGTTAAAGAATAGTGCTGTTATGATAATATCAATACATTTTTTTCTTTATAACCATTTTATGTAATTTTACTATTACAGTGCCTCAAGTTATGTCTGGAAAACTCATACCAGGAAGCACTCCAATCTTACAATACTGCATCACTTCAATGTCGGTGTGACAAGTTGTGTAAAAGACTGCTACAAAAAATTTGCAGCGATGACCACATGATCCACCACCTTTTACCAAAACCGAGTGAACAGTTTTATATTATAATGCCCATGCACATGTATTTAAAGTGACAAGACTGGACTTTTTCACCAGAGCACAAACCCTCAGTGTAACAACCAGCAGAATAAACAATGCCGCAACTTTTACCATGTTGCCCCTTAAATGATATTTATGATGAAGTATCTCAAATGAATGCAATTTTATTTAGAAAAGATAGCTTTGGGTAATCAACGTTTAATTGATTCGAGGCAAAATCAAAATTATGCTCTGGACATGGATAATTAATTTTGGTTGTCTTTTCTCTTGTCTCATAAAGCATAAGTTTATATACGGTGCATATCTCTGAAGATCAAAGTCATAGCGTAGCATGGCCATTAAGGTTATTGTTTAAGTAATTACATTTTCAATTCTGTCGTGATATTTTTTTACAAAATGCTCCTGCTAATAACGACACGACACGACTATTTCTTGCAAAAAATAACGCTAAAAGAATGATGTGATTTTTTCGTCAGCCCAGAGCTAATATTGAGATTTTTACTTTTTAAAACTTTTGAGTTTTTACCTCAAATATTTCGATGTCTAGCAGGAACAATCAGATGTCCTGCTAGACATCAAAATATTGGAGGTAAAAACTACCTCAATATTAGCTGTTGACTAAAGAAAAAAATGATATCATTCTTATAACAAAGCACAGCTGATGAAATTCTTTTCTGAAAAAATAACGTTAATTGTAAAATCGATATCTCGTACCAAAATAATCAGAGAGGCACGAAGGCGTACATGTACAATGCTCCAGATTACATAATTCTTCTACATGTACAGAACTATTCACATTTAGGGGGAGGGGCGTCTAGTCCAAGCAATTATCCACTGGGAGTAGGTACACATTTTACCCCTTGCAGTTATTTAAGGTCTGTTATCAGTATTGGTCACTTAGCTGGCCGATAGCGTCTGTATACACCTAAACGCCTTTGTAGCTGAAAGATGAACACAGATTGTTTATCCGTCTACATCTGTATTTAAAATGATAGCCCGGTTGTCGGAGACATTTAATAATTCATGGACGATGTCTATAATTTCAAGTCATAACTTTTATTATTCTCCATAATACATTGTGTCAATTTTGAAGAGGCTGAGTAAGGCTTGTGTACCTGTCGCATTAAGAAGCCAGTGATAAGAAGTGCATGAAGCCATTGGCTGGAGTATGTACTAAAAGTGTGTAATATTGAATAGAGAGTCAGAATGTACCTGAGCAGGCAACGAGTTCACATTAAACGATTGAAACTGGTCATTTTTGTCAGTGTGGATTTCCTCTGTAGCGTCTAGACGTAAAGATTTCGACCGCGAATCTGGAAGGCTATATACTAAAGCGTTATCCTAACTAAAGTATCCAACGGTGTCCGCATTTCGAGCTCAAGTCTAAATTACGTTTATATCTAAAATTGCGTGGTTCCGGACACGTTTTGGCGAGCTGACATATGCCGGTTTCCAATAATTGCTTTCCATTAAACCTTCATTATTTTCATGAAATTCACCATGCAATGTTTTGAGTGTACTTTTAGTGCGCAAGGAAATTCCCATTTCCACAGACCAACCACCATGTTTGGACAGATTTTAATTCGGGGGCTACGATGTGACAACGCCAGAGTGTGTGAATTGGTGTCGTCTGTGACCTACGCTGCACTCCGACGGTCTTCATCCCAGCTGCAAGTCTCTATTATCATCAGTACTCCGAGCGTCATGGTGGGCTACGATTCGTCTGTGTTCGGCTGGACGTCGTCATTTCGCATTGGCTACGCGCAATATATATAGACTCTGATTATAACAAAAGACTCATATTCTAGAAGGAATGAATTGTTAAAAGCAAATGGTCGAGAGACAACTCGATAATTTTTTTGTGCTGTCTGAGCATTGGATAAACCTATGTCCCTCTTCCTAAAATGAAAAAAAAAAAAAAAATTAGGGAGAGGCTGGCGCAGCCGGCTCTCAGCACCGTTTTACATTTGCTCCACGAGGTTGCTTGCTCTTACTCATTATAATTATAGAAGTATTGAACATCCTTAAACCATATAGCGTACCTATGAACATGATGCGGACGACGTCATCATCACTATAAACTGGGAATCTTTCAATGCATTTACCTTTTGGCGATAATGCTTATGTTTAAAAATATTGAAGTTTGCACTGTATATATGTTTACGGAGTTGATAACATTTCTATTGTAATACCTATCTCTCAATGTATAATATTTTAGACTGTTCTTTATATTGTTACTTAACTATACCTATTCTGGTGTAAATATTTCATTCTGGTGTAAATATTTCATGGCACATAATTTCAACACACTGCTTACATTATTATTAAAACTTAAGGTACATAATATAACCCATTTAATGCAGTACATATTAAGAAAGAAAAATGTCATAAATATTCTATTTTTCTTTGTTTGGGAAAGGGAGGAATATGTCGGAGACATTTAATAATTCATGGACGATGTCTATAATTTCAAGTCATAACTTTTATTATTCTCCATAATACATTGTGTCAATTTTGAAGAGGCTGAGTAAGGCTTGTGTACCTGTCGCATTAAGAAGCCAGTGATAAGAAGTGCATGAAGCCATTGGCTGGAGTATGTACTAAAAGTGTGTAATATTGAATAGAGAGTCAGAATGTACCTGAGCAGGCAACGAGTTCACATTAAACGATTGAAACTGGTCATTTTTGTCAGTGTGGATTTCCTCTGTAGCGTCTAGACGTAAAGATTTCGACCGCGAATCTGGAAGGCTATATACTAAAGCGTTACCCTAACTTAAGTATCCAACGGTGTCCGCATTTCGAGCTCAAGTCTAAATTACGTTTATATCTAAAATTGCGTGGTTCCGGACACGGTGTGACAGGACAGAGTGTACCCCCCCCCCCCCACCCCCCATGGTAGAGAGACTAGTAACCATTAATTTGCACAGGTAAGTCTCACCCTTTATTATGACTCAACCCTAACTTTTATAAATTAAAGGAGGGTGGACTCTCCGTTACACGGACCCTGAGTACCGATGGAAATGGAAAGCTGATCATTGACCGCAATTGCACACCCACTCCGCTGTTGCTGTGTGCCGTGTAATTTAGCCGGTCATTGACATTACACGTTGTCCTGCCAAAATACCAAATGAATTCGATAGCATCTATATTGAATCCTCGCCTTAACACCTCCGTTGCTGAAAGATCAGCTCCGATTAAAGATCTGACGGAAAACAAATTAGTTTAGCCGCATTGCCGCTTGGAAGAATGTGCACTGCCTAAAAGGCAATCAATGCAGCGGATACTTATAGCCAGGACATGCAGGCACGAAGTGGTTATTTTGACGTCGCAGAAAAACGGCAAGTCATTTATTTTTTCCCACTATAGGATGTGTCTATATATATAATAATAATAAGTAATAATAAGTTTATTGAGCGCTTAATGTTACGAATACATTTGCAGGCTCACTAGACTACATTATTTACAATTCGATTACTACCATCACATAAGCTTTGATTTAACATAATTTTCTAAATATTTCAGCCCTTTTATAAATATGACCTTTGGTACTGCAGCGGGGATTTCTATCATACTTTTCCTCTCTAATCTGGTTTGTTCCGTCACTGCTGAGCCTTATGTAGACGGTCATCGAAACATATTCCCCGCAGATGCCACTAACGGTAAGTATGGCACTCTTTCCAGCACGACTTCGACAATCCCCTTTCTTTCATTTCCGATCTAAACAAATATATAGTTTTCACTCCAACCACTACTCAGTATCTGTAGAGGAAGAGTGACATTTGATCCTTTAGCAATCGAGATTATTGTCTTACGTCTGAATAAGTAAAACAATTTAGTGATACACAGGGTGTTGTTTGCAAACACACTAACAGTCGAATGGCGGAATTAAAATGGATGTCCTTGCGTTGTAAAATGTATGCTATCGCAATCTCTGTAAACTATGGTATTTATTTGATCCACTATAAAACAAGAGCACTAATACCGACACTGCCATGTGTTGTATATACTCAAAGAAGCCGATGCCTTACAGGGACACAACCTTACCTTTGTTTTCTGTTCTAGTTGAACTCCACACCTACACTGGGGACGGCGGAGTGCCAGACACTTACATTGTCAAACTAAAGCAGGGAGTGGACCCACAAAACGGTATGTGATTCCGCTTTTATTTTTAATGTATTATTATTATTATTATTATTATTATTATTATTATTATTATTAGTTCATATTATCCACGTGATATGTCGACGTTTGACATTGTTATTCAAAAGTACACGGTGGATTGCTAGCCTACCCGTAGACTATATTGACCTACTGTTCAGCAATTAATAACGTTACCCTACCGTTACCATAACGTTACCCTTACGTTTTAGTAGGGTTCGTAGGTTACATAAACGTTATGATAACGTTATAAGTTTGTTCTATGTTTACTGGGTATAGCCTCATGCAAATGAGCTGGCAGAATGCAATTAGTATTATTAGGCATCTTATTTTCATAAAGGAAAACTTGTCTACATTTATTAATCCCTGTTTGCACTAAAAGGGATGCTGAAATAATTCTTGCGGTAAGCTGTTGTCGAAGGCTGCGTATATTGTCTTTTGTTACCGGAATTGAGAGTGAGGTAAAAAATGCAGAAGAGATTTGAAGATTCATAACTACATTTCATATTCATTTCTTTGTTGTTTTTTCAGCATTAAAGTTTGTAGATAGTTTAAAGTCTGACCTCTATTCCGTCACAAATGGACGTAGTTCTGCCTTTGAAAATGACCCTTCGGGTCGGGGTGATGATGGACTTTGGAGACACGAAGATGGTCGTAGTCGAAACACACGAGGAGTGAGTAAATTAGAATGTGTCTGAGCTCTTTTCTTTCCTTTATTTCTGGAATACCCATGCACAGTATTAATAATTAATGTAATTGTTGATCATTTATCAGACATAAATTTACACATGTTTCACGTAAAAGTTTAAGCTGGTGACAGACCGATGTGGAATTAGTTACTTGAATGCCTATTCTCGCTAAGATACTTGTGTAATCTCTAACCAAATCTCCAAAGGATAGTCGATGTTATCAGTCAAGATAATGAGAATGTTAAAGTACGAGTGAGGCAAATTTACCAATTCACTTTCCGTTGACTAAACCTTGGCGTTCAACTCTTGTAGTAAAAGAAGGCCCGTTGTGCAAAGTTTTCTTATTGCGCAAATTACAGAAGTCCATTGTAATACAAGTATATCTACAGGGGTCTCCGTCTACTGCGGGGGAGGGTGGACGTGGTGGAAGCCATCTACCAGGACAGTATAGTGACCACGGCACAGGCACCAGTATGCCACGTCCCCTGTGAGTGCCCGGCGGCTGAGGAACCTGTGGATAACAACGTATGCCCACAGAGGACGGCTGCAACAGATTGGGTGTGTATGGTTTTCAGATATTTCGCCAACAAACACAGGTCTACATGAAAAAGTGATGCATCTTAGTCATTGGGTCTTGTAAGTCAGATAGGTGGTTATGGGGTTTTATATGCCAATATAATATAGATCTATTAACTTAGACTGGGTCTAATATACCTATGCTGCTTGCCTTTATTGCTGTTACTTTTAATCTGAACGATAGCGTCACTGGTAAGTTTTGATATATATTATTTCTTAAGAACTAAAGATAAACAGGTTATATAAAAACAAGATTAAGTTTTACTCTACTTTTTCCACTAATAGGGCCTTGACAGGATTGATCAACCGAATGGCCAACTTGACGGTAAATTCAATGTCAAGGGTACCGGAAGTGACGTTAACGTCTACATTTTTGATTCAGGGATTTACGCGGAACACCAAGAATTCTTAAACAGCGACGGCTCCACACGCGTTACGCCGGGGGTCAAAGCCTTGAACAGCTGGAATTTTACCGACATCAATGGTCACGGCACCCACATGGCCGGGATAATTGGCGGGAAAACAGTGGGCGTGGTCAAGAACGTGAATCTTATCAACGTGAAAATACAAAATGATATTGGATCTGGGTACGTCAGTTGGACAATATGGGGGATGTACCAAGCAGCGTTTACGATACTCGCCACTGGTCAGAAGTCTATCATGGTGCTGGCATTGCAGTCCAGTCGCAACGATGCTTTTAATGCTGCTATACACTCATTTACTAATTATGGAATAACAGTGATAACGGGGTCTGGCAACAATAATGGCCTGTCATATTACCAATCCCCCGGTAGTTCGGAAGCCGCCATCACTGTTGGTGCATCAGCCGTAGGAGACACCAAGGCCATCTATTCCAACTATGGGCCTGAGGTAGACATTTGGGCTCCGGGTACGGACATACTCAGTAGCACTGCCGGTTCCCCAGACGCCTACGACCAACGTAGCAGTACATCAGTAGCCGCCGCCTTTGTTGCGGGGCGGCCGCCGCCTTCATGAGCTCGCTTGACTACCGACCTGCGCCAGCAGAAGTGGCGGCCTATCTCAATCAGCAGACTACAGAAAACGTTATCACTGACAGCCCGACTGAGCATAACTGTCGCTGGGAAGCGACATGTACCGGGGCATATTTTTGGAGTTGCAGAATTAATAGGGTATGTGATAGCATTTCCACAACAACCAGATTTCTTCATGTCGGGTGTAACTCTGATGCGACGGATAAAAAGTAGCTTATTTTTTTTATTTTTCAACCTCTGGTTAATTATATTTTATTGATAAAATAAAACGTTTGGGATAAACTATTAAGACAATATCGACAGATATGAAATAAAAATCTATCGATAATTACAAATATTAGAGAGCCATTCAAATGAAATTATTAAATATCATATTGGGCCTATAATAAGTCAAACTGACTGGACAGTGGAACATAATATACCGAGTATTGTGAAATATTTTTTTTTTTAAATGTGTGACTTTGTCTTATTCTTCCATGTAAATCGTCTCCCGTTTAATATCTTGTTTGTTCTAATCTGAAACTTGTAAAAAAACACAAATGATGAATTAATAATAACTATATTTGGAAAGTGCTTGTGAAGCTTTATGAAAACTTAATGAAAACTCCTTCGACTTGTGCCGATGTTATAACAATGAACTCAGTTACCACACCACCTACTTTTATCCCAAAAGTGCGGGGATGATAAGTGACCCTAAATCAAAACATGGCACTGGATATACTTCACGTGCAGCAATGTAGAACGACCTTCATGTCACCAATCCCGCCAATATACAATATTCAGGCAGGGCCGCTAATTGCAAGGAGCGATGGTCGTGGAAATTGTACTCATTTCTTGAGCTTGTTTTGCTTCCTGTGCACGTGGCACACACTCACCACTTAAGAAGGGAATGCAACGCACGGCGAAAGTAGTGCCCGTTTGCGACAGTTTTGCTTCACTCTTGCCTTTTGGAGGCATATTAGAAACTAAATTGAACAAAAATTTGAAAATTGTGAAAATTGTTGTACAAGTTACACAGTCGACGTTCATTGTAAAGACACGATCGTGCGTCGTGAGCACGCCTTTTATACATCAGGCGTGGGGGTGACACACGTGCGAAACATTCCCGGTGTTCTCTCGACTTTGTTCTTAGTTGTGAGGGCGTGCGCCTTACTAAACACGCAAAAGGCACTTGCTCCTTCATTGCTTGCGACGTGCGTCTTGCACAACGCGCGTATTTCTTGCTAACTCGGTGCGAGGGGAGCACGTTACGCTTGCGGCCTCACTGTTCGCAGGCTATTCGTAGAATCTTTTGGACATGTTCAACATCCTCCGTACGTGCTTACGGACTGTCTGCGAACTCGATATTGCGTAAAGCAAGGCTGACACTTGCACGATTCTGTGGCACGCATTGGGACGGTTCGAGTCGTGCCAGTGCACAAACTAGTCGAAAACTGGCGTGAAGTGTGCGTAAACCCACAGTGGCTGCGTGCTATGTCGGGACGATACTTTTGAAATGTTTAAAATTTTGGTCATGACAAAATTTCGTGACCGGGTAGTGAACTGTGCGCAAACTGTTCGTGAACTCGTCGTGAACTCGCCGGGACGATGCGGGAGGATGCATGCCAGTGCGTGGCAGTGCGCGCAATGCCACGACTGTTATGAACTGCCACGAATAGTTCACCAACAGCTCACGTATATTGCGTGCTCAAGTTGGCACGACAACGTCCGAATTGCGCAAACTCGTCGTGCCAATGCGGGAAGTGCGAAAACTATGCGCAAACTATGCGTGGGCTTGTCGTGCCAGTTCGTGTCAATTTGGACATGCATTCGTAAACTATTCGTTAGCTCGTCGTGAACTATGCGTGAACTAGTACGGCCGGTTGTGACTGAGGCTTTAGCTGATTGTAGTGTCCACTTGTTTGCCTCATCTCCTCGTTGGTAATACATATATTATAAATTACATAAATAATATTACATACCAGTTTTCGTCTTATACATTTACTCGAGAAAGGATATACAATCCGTAAGTGGCAGAAAGCTTTGGGAAGTCTATTCCGTGAAGCCACATGCAAGCTACTTTAATACATACTTTTCGACTAATATATTGATGTACATGTAACGGGAGTGGATGTTAGAAGAAATACCATATTATCTAATTTCAGGATTTTTTCAAAATGTCCACAACACGCCAGGCGGAGGTATGGGCTAAGATTGACGGTGCGAACTCGGCGATCAATACTGTAGAAGAAAACTTGGACCTTTACAGCCAGTGGGCACCAAGCTATGACTTAGATGTTGCAGTAAGACATCTTTCATTATAAAATTTAGTATTTTTACAATTTTACCCCCTTACTTATATACCCTTCAAAACACACACACACACACGCGCGTGCGCGCGCGCACCTGCATGTATAGATAGATAGATAGATAGATACATAGATACCTCTTGTGACAGTACATATACATAATTTAAGGAAATACATTTACGTAAACAATATTTCTTTGTTGTATTTTTCCATATTAGTTCCTTATCGTGATCAAATTGAATATAAACTTGACTTTGGTAGGAAATGCGACCCAAAGGCCCAGGCATTGTTGCTGAAGTGCTGGATTTAATTTTTGGGGAAAACAAAGATGCTTTGATATTGGACGCAGGTGCGGGCACCGGATGGGTCGGGAAAGTGCTGTGTCTTGTCCTTCCTTATCTCTTAAGGTGGCAATATACCCAAATATGGCTAAAAATCGTCATTTTGGGTTTTTTATGTCTAATTATTGGTTAAATGTGTATCTAACGTTTAACAGAATAAGATTTTTACATTTTGAACAAAAAATGTTTTTTTTCTGAGTATTTTGATGCAGCACACGTCGGCAGCGGTGGCCTGGTCTATGCCCCGCCTTCGTTGTCAAGGGCCGTTGGCATGGGTAAACTCAGTGGGCAGACCTTAGCAGCACCAGCACGACTAGAGAAACAATAGAACTGGGATGCGCCATAACCCCTTTGTCATAAACAGCGGTCGGCAAAGCATTGCCTATTGTTCCGCTTAAGCTGTTTTGATAGTCGCTCTTAAGTGTGGACACCGCTAACGAGAATCTTTTCCGACACATTGGATTTGCTTGAAATACCGTGCACGCGTTCCTCCTTGAACTTCTTTTTGTTACAAACGCTCTTTCGATTTTCTTGTTAAAAAAAAAAGAAAAGAAACATTTCGTTGCTTGCTACCTGTGACAGCAACCGTCATACTATCGATCCATCTTCGACAACAGCACTATGCAGCGGCAGATTTTATAAATCTATGCAACTTGGGCAATTTGGCCTAGCATCGAGGCGCATGTTAATCTAATTTAAACATGACAACTAGTAATTACTAGCCTCTAGCTCCTCTTAATCATTGCTGCTTACCAATGATCATTGGAAAATTAACAATGATAATACTGTATCTAACCTTTCCACCTGAAACGCAGTTAACGCAAGTGTCAAGATGACATCAAGCTCTAGTCTTGCTAGCATGCCATACTAATTTCGGCTTATCTGCAATTATTTATTTGTGCATCAGTAAAAGTTAAATACCTTGATTTCGGCTTATCTGCAATTATCAGGCAAGGCATCATTAAAAGTATACGATCTGATAATATCTCCCAGTTCCATCTCACGTCCAGTCCACTCTTGAAAGTGTGCTATATAAATAGCAGCACGTGCAATTGTAACTCAAAAGTCTTACGTCGGTAAGCATACATCGTTGTCGAGATGGGTAAAAGAAAGAGAAAATCAAAAACTACATTTCCTGAAGAACGTAAGAGAATATTAAGAGAAAGTCAAAGAGGTGGATGGGGAAGACCAAAGTATGCGGAGGACGAGCATGAGATATTACCAAAGGTGCAAGCGCTAGGTAACTGCATTAAAGCAGACATCGTGTTCGAGAGCGACGACGAAGAAATAGTTACACCTGAGCCGGAGTGATATCGCATTTGGCACTGCAACCAATTACAAAAAAGTGTCAGTGCCACTTGTGTTTGCCCCACGTGTGGGGATGAGGTAAGACTGAAAAAGAATTTGAGGCGTCAGGGTTGGTCAAGTGAAATGAAATGGGAATGTGTGCTCTAATTGCGGCGGTGTGTCCGAGGAAGGGTGGACATCGACCTCTAGAAGAACTGGACATTTTTTTAATAAGTGGGGCTAGCGTCTTGGGCATGCGTGCGATAGGAAAAAGTCGTCATGCAGCTACAAGACTGAGTGCATTTTTGGATAAGGCGGCGCTACGAGCATAGCAGCTTCTGCAAGGCGGGAACGTCGATCCGGGGAGGTTATGGACTGCGCTATCACGATAGACGGCTCATGGCAAAGCCGCCACAATTCTAAACACGGGTTCGTTGCGGCGATATCAGTAGATACGGAGGAAGTGTTGGACGTCCACTATATGAGTTCAGCATGTAGAACATGTGAAAATTTCTATAAAACGCCGCATACAACAGCCGAAGAAGTAGATTTCGAACTTTCCCATTTTGAGGAATGCACTAAGAACCACCAGGGCTCGGCGCAGTCGATGGAAGCAGAAGGTGCATCGGTGCTCTACAGCAGGTAATAATAATAATAATAATAATAATAATAATAATAATATCCATTTAGAGTCACAACATACAAATAGGTTCATTAGATATTTAAAATACAAGGATAAAAGCGACAATCTAAGTGTCAATGAAATAATATAAAAAAAGTACAGTCGTAATATCAATCGTTAATAAAATGTTCTGTTAAGTTTAATATATTCAACCATAACATTTTTGTAGGTCTATCGAGCCGTATAGTCTACGTTACAACCTGTTTGTGGGCGACGGAGACAGCTCTGCATTCCGAAGTGTCCAGCAGGAACAACCCTACAGTCCAGAATTTGAGCTGGTCAAGGAGGAGTGTATTGGACATGCGCAGAAACGGATGGGAAGCAGTCTCAGGCGGCTCGTAGAGAGAAATAGAGGTATTTTATATTGAAAAACAGTTTCTGCTGTCAAATGTAGTTTATGTTCTTTATCTGTCACAGTAGCACTGCAATTTAGTACTACACAAAAGAGTTTCTATAGTACCGATGTATGCACTGTATTGTCATTTTTTTTTTTTTTTTGGGGGGGGGGAGGGGGGGGAGAGTGCCAAATAATTTTAATTCACAATTAGCATGACAAATTATGATATTTTGATACTTTGCTAATCTACTCTGGTTAAACTTTTACAGCTTCGTTTGTCTAATAGCTTCCTCCCTCACTTGGATGATTTCTTTCCAAAATGTTGTAATTATTACTTTCAGGGGTAAAATTGAGTGACGGGAAGGGTCTGCAGGGTGCAGGGCGCTTGACTCAACAACGCATTGATGCCATGCAAACCTTTATGGTCTGGCCATTAGAAGAAATCAAGGGAATTTGGAGGGCATGGTGAAGGAAACTAAGGCCATTTCCAGGCACTATACTGATCCACCTGTCCCGATGGTAAGGCTCCACAGATTTGACTTATTTGATGCTTACATCTTAAATCCGAACTTCTTTCAATATTTAAATACCCAGTCCCAATAAATCAACAAATAATGATCTAATCAAAATAATAAAAATAAGGATGAAAGGGACCTGCTATGGTATTTTGCACTCCTGGTTAGTTTAACCCTCAAGTGACCGAGTGGGGTCATTAACGACCCCGGACATATGATTTAATGTGCCATCTCTTTATTTTTTATTGAAATTTTCTTTCCTTGCATGAGTTTGTCAGTCTACTAATCCTACACACTTTCACAGTTTTTTTGTAGGGATCAACCAATTAGTGTGGCGTATACATCACAAACTATTGTGATCTTTAAGGATCTTTAGGTGCCGAGATCTGACACACGTACACCTTGAAAACGGGTAGCGTGGCCCGATATACCGGTTAATTCAGGATCCTTAGGTGCCGAGTCTGGTAGTTGGGTAGGCCTGGTTCAGTTCTTTTTGTGGTAAAAACTTGTTACGTCCAGCTCGATCAATGTGATCAATTTTAAAACGGCACGAGGAATAATGATAATTGGTTTAATACTTGAGAGGTGTATTTAAATGTTCAACTCAGATTTGTTGATTTTTATCATCAGATTCAAAAACGTGGATCTACGAACCTGGAGGCTCTTGATGGAACTCAGGAGATGTTGAACATAGCCAGTCAGAAATGGATTTACTAGAGGAGTATTTGTGATTTGTTAGGACCTAACCGATTGGATATCGAATCAGGTAAACTGAATGCGCAGCCTAACCTAAAGGTCTTAAACGGCATATAATTTGAATACAATCGGATTCACACTTGCGGATGAGATTGATTGCACCCTTGTAAGTTGTAAATAAGTGACAAAAATATTGCAAAAAATAACATAAAATAAAATAGATAAATAAATTAATAAATAAGTAAAAACACTTCCAGTGACACATTACTTAATAAACAATGCCTTGGTTAAATCTTAACATGATAATGATAGAACATGTCGTTACGATTTGGATGGGAGATTAAGTGCATACACGAACGCTCTTTTTAAGTAAGTTTATTGATCGGTGTTATCAGTTGTCTTTGCTATAGCATAAAATGAAACTGAATTATTTTGTAAATGATTTGCAGGATATTATGACTGCGTGGTCTCTGTAGGTTGTTTGGCGGCGAACAACGTCGATGCCAGCTGTCTTCCAGAACTGATTAGAATCACCAAGCCAGGTATGAAAGTCTCAGAAACAATGTTCGGTTGTAAAAAGTGTCAGTCTTAGTAAACAGATATCAGCGTTCGTGGAACTCACAGGTGGTAATGGGAGGCATTCGAGATTAGCAAACACGATGCCCCTGACACAGTATGACATCATACGAAAAAAAAAAACGAGCCGGTGTAGATTCTTGATTTTTGCGATGAGGGTGAAATATTTGGAAATGTCCTCCCAAAAGCTATATCAAGGTAACACCTAAAAAATTGAATTTGTATCGCTTTGCTTTCACTTTGCGACTGATACCGTGGGTAAATTTTGCCAGATAATATTTGTTAACACCTATCATTCGCCAGTCTGCCGTTATGGCTGACTCCACTATTCTTCAAATGTTATTTTTTTCTTAAATTTACACTTAGTCGTATGCCATCGGGCTATCCCTGACGATTGCCATAAAGGGTATTAGCCGCAGCCAGCAAGTAATTACGGTTATCCTCCACTATTCTCCAAATGTTAATTTACACTCAGTCGGACGCCCCATTATAGAGATAAGCCACAACCCGTAAGTAATTCACGCTATATCTTTCACAGGCGGGTATGTTGTCAAGGCTACAAGAGAGAAATACATCCCAGACTGTGGGTATGGCGGCTAGAGCTGGGACGACTGGCTGAAAATTCACGAAGACAACGGGCTTTGGAAGAAAGAGGAAATGCGGAATAAGAGAAATATCTGGCCGATGTAGCTAGGGGCACCGTTTATGTATACCGGGTCATATAAATAGAGAGAGCTACCAGTCGTACTGCCAAGTGGAATAATTTGTTTTCATTTATCACTCTTGCAGAGTTGAATCATAAGTACTTGTATCTCTTAATGATTGCATTCTTATTATCATGTATTTGCCGCAGTAAGCAAGTGTGAAATTTAATGACTCCAATTCCTTTTTGGTCATATATATATATATATATATATATATATATATATATATATATATATATATATATATATATATATATACAGACTTGACATTTAATATGAAATATTTCAGTTTTAAAGGTATACCTAGGGAAAAATGCGTTCTTTTTTCAAAAAATTCAAATCTCATATAAGACATCTGACTGGAGAAGTGTGGAGTCAGGTGTGTCGCTGCCAATTAATTGACTACCAAGTCTGTTGCTCTGTTGCCTTGTGTAATATGCAGTGATTTAATTGGGTAGTGCTCCTTTGGGCTGGTCAAAGCTTGGCTTTGGCGAAGCATGGTTCTGTCAAAAAAGTATCCATATATCGGCAACTACTGCATAGAAGAATTTGAAATTTTGTATGCAAGCGGTCGGTTTTGCAGTGCGTAAAATAAGTTAAGCAGTGCTTTACAAAATTGTTAAGCTGTGCCAGAATGGTGCGAAAAGCACAGACATTGCCAGACAGATTATTGTGTCAAACGGAATGGTCTATACAGTTTTATAGAGTAATGCCCAGACTGATGTACCTACACAGAGACCACGCCCAATGCATTGACGTCTTACCACCAGGGTACAGGACTCACTGTCCTTCAGGATATGCTGCTGCAATTAAACCAAACCCACCCAGTCCGTTTTGAATGAGGGGCAAATTGTCACCAAAACACGTTTTTCAAGGCTCTTAGCGAACGCCAAACTGGTTTCAGCAGGTTAAGATACCAGATGACCTCTGAGGAAGCCACTGTAAGCAGCACAGCAGCGTAGTCTGTTTCTCTAATGAATTGGGGACCATGACCGTTTCTGGGTAGAACACTGAAACCGCGTGGCTTTCTTTCAAACTTCACCTGTACCGCTAAACTGGTCAAAACAGAGTTAACAGACATCCTGAAGAGGCCTACGACGGAACGTGTGCCACTTCTTAAGTGACCTTGACAGTGTCAGTATTTGGAGTGGATACCACATTGGTGCCAAAACACCAATGGTAGTCATCGATGAAAACCTGAACCAGATCAAGTAAAGGAATAATCTGGGAACCACTTGACTATCATTTGATAGAGGGCACCTTAGGAATGATTTTAGGTTGCACGATGAGATTGCCGGTTCACACAGAGCACTTTTAATAGCAGATAACTTACAGAACCAAGGGAATAAGTAGCTACCTTGGTCATAAAAATCGCCATAATAGTTATGTAACGAAATATCTGTTTAAATAATTTTCTCTGTCATTCATTTTCGCAAGGTGCCATGGATCTCAGCACGCTCGAGGAATGAAGTGCTTCATCTCCTTTGTTTCATCGACCTTATTGACAAAATTCCACTTACCTTTCATGGCCATCAGCGGACTCTGTCGTTTGTCTTTCTTTATCCATCACGCTCAATTGATTGCAATGATGACTTAATTTTTATACAGATGGGCGAATTGGCTTTCGCACGCAGCAATATCTTATTAGGCCGTGGGTAGGACTATTTCTGTGGGGTATATAAAAAACATGAAGGGCACGGACTCACAGTGAAACATCCTGTGTAAAGCACCTGTCAGTGCATGTATGTTATAAGAACAGACTGACAATTAGAATATCCAGAAGGATAACAAACATCTTGAAGCGCTGGTCTTTGACAATCATCACTACACCGCGATGTTTAACATGTGCAATTTCATTAGGTAGCGACAAATATACAATATTTATCAACGTTGTTTTAACATACAGTCACTGAGTCAGCAAGGGTTTTAGATGAGTTTATTGTCAAGCATTAGCAATATACCTCACTGTGGCTATCAAATGGAGTTATGTCCACTGCCGATGATGACACGTCTTGATCACCATACCTCATCACTAAAACACCCAGAATTATTATATAGTGTCACTTTCAATGCCATTAACTGGCGCCTGCATCAGGTTATTTCTCTTCTCTTTTTGCTGTTATTTAAATATGTCATTTTCTCATCTTAGTCAATGTGCACCCGTATGTATGAGGTCTTCAGACATATTCAAATGAAGAGTTGAATAATACTCCTTCATTGCTTGTTAATACGGGGCCACTCTGTACAAACAAGCACCCCCATATCGCTATTCGCAATTCGCGATGCTTTTGAGTTACGGAGCCATGACCGTAGGTCTGCATTATTTAGTAGACGTTTTACTCACTGACTGCTAGGTTTTGCGATCAACACCATCTTTTAAATGTCCGGTGGATCGACTCCCCGTCCGTAATAGCAAGCTACTGGGCAATTTACCTTATATGAGAGTAACTATTGTTTACTCTAATTCTCTATATGTAATGTGTGCATGATATGACAAAAAATATCACCAACTGAATCCAACTGAGCATATGCCCTCATAATGTTGTCAGGTTGTGGCTGCATTATTTATAACTTAACACAATATGCATTTTAACGACTAGCCATATTATGTTTTACGTGCAGCGTCTTTACCCAAGAACAGAGAACGGGCGCCAGTATCTGCGATGAAAAGCGAGGGTGACTTAAAAGATTAATGGGGTACGTATTGGGGGGGTTCTGTAGCTTCAATTTTCTTTCTTTTCTTCATATTACATAGACTGTTCTATGGTGTCTACGTGCATTTTGCTAAACTAATAAGTAAGGAAACTGGAGCATATTCAAAGCACTGTATAATGACGACAGATATGGTGTGACTTGTCAGACTGTGTTTTGAGTTTGAAGAAAGATGGGGTACGCTGGTGATGACCATAACTCACCACGAGGTGACCACCGCAGAAGACCAGTGCCAGAGACGACATTTATGATGTCAAGACTTTGGGGATTTTAATAGTTGTCTCCATATAAATACTGGCATATTGATAACGTGCGTCACGCTAGGGCAAACCATAGGCAAACCTGTAGTAATGTTACTGCCTTGACATAAACAGTTTTCAATAAAATACTAATTGAAAAACCTAGCAAATCCATACGTTGTTCACTTTAAGCATACAGCAAAATGATGCAATACTTTTGTCACCACCTGTACACCCGATTCTCCGACAAAATTCAAAAACCCGTTGGTAAGAATAGCAACACCTACAGGTATTGTTTAAAGAAATTGTATCTAGCAACAGTAATGAAGAGAATGTTTGGAATTATTTCAGTTCAAATTTCTTGCAAAATATATTCTATTTTCATATACAAGCGCCTTGAGAAAATTACTCTGAAGTCATGGGAGCCGTACCAGGCACATCAGTCTTTTCTAAGACTACGGGCCACAGCTCATGCAGTGTTAAATCACTGTGCACCGTCGCCACTAGCGTCATCATAATAGTTTCATCCATTTTCTCTTTATTCATCTTTGTGAAGTTAACAGAATTTTATGAACAAAATCGGATATCAATTTCCTACCGAAAAGCTGCAGCAAAACATAGATTGCAGGAAAGCCAAAATATCACGTATTTGTCAAAAGGAGTTGACAAACCTCTCAACAAGCCTAAGCTGGTAATTTTCTGGGATCCAAGACCAAGGTTGGACTACATGCATCTAAGAGATTACGCCAAGCCGGTCTTTAAATCCCTTGGCTGTAAAATAGACAACTGTATCTACACTGAGGATAAGTCTTTAGCTGATGAAGCTGACGCCATTGTTTTTATAGCAAAAAGTTTGGGGGATAAACCAAGAAAATTGCCACAACAGCGTTGGGTATGGGTGAACCACGAGAGCTCGTGTTATTCCAAAGAAGTTGGAGGTGTTTGGGCGGGGATGTTTAATTGGACCATCACATTTCGGAGAGACTCAACGATATTTTTCCCATATGGTTACGCCCTAAAACGATCGACCCCTCTTACTAAAAATTACACTATAACGGCGCTCAACAAAACTAAATTGGTCGCCTGGATGGTCAGCAAGTGTGTGACTCGGAGTCAACGAGAGAGATATGTCTCCGAACTTCAGAAATACATCCCTGTTGACGTGTACGGTGCGTGTGGCCCCTTAAAGTGTTCGAAGCGCGATGATAAAAACTGTTTGGACAACATTAACAGGGACTACAAGTTTTACCTGTCCTTTGAGAATAGTATCTCAACGGATTACATCACAGAGAAATTTTGGAAAATGTTGGATCGTGACATAGTGACGGTAACAAGAGGTCCGGCCAATTATTCCAGGGTTGGAATAAAACCCGAGTGGCACATCAATACGAACGATTTTAAATCTCCCAAAGATTTAGCAGACTATCTGAAATATTTGGACATGAATGTCACGGCGTATGTTAAATATTTAGAGTGGAAGAACCAGTATGTTGGACTGTATTCGAAGGCAGAGGTATACTGTGACTTATGTGCCAAATTAAACGACCCCAGTGAACCGGTGACATGGTACCCGCCGGGCGAGCTGACCAGGTGGTTTATTGACGGACATTGTATTCCTCCAAATGATTTGGATTTTAACACTTAAAGCACCACGATACCAAGACAAAATTGAGAGCATCAGATAGAAGGTTAATGTATAGTTATTACACATTATTGGCGTGATTAAAACGAATGTTACATACCAACAACAGTTTTACTATCCAAATCAATAAGTATTTACCCTTATGCCCAATGGAATGAGCTACCTTATAAAATATTCACAGGGGGGTAGATTTATTTACAGGCACTTAGAATTACAATGTACACGTCGAATCAACTAACCCCAGAGATACATGTACATGCAATGCATTATTAATATGTTAATAATTCATACTGCTCTTATCAGCATACTATTGCGGAAAATATGTCATTTAAGGTCACTTATGTTGCGGATGACAACGAAGGCCCGAGTTCCAAGAAAATCCGTATCCTCAATTCATCGCTTCTTTGATGGTGATCTATTTTTAAGAACATTTTCAGTAAAACAAGCTGGATATACAGGTTTCTGACATAAACTGTTAAAATCCATTCATTAGACTGATAGAACAACTTCGTGCAAACATAAAAAATGCTGTTAAACTTAATTTTACACTAGCTGATTCTAAAACAAATATGTTTTTAGCAACGTCAATAATTTTAGGTACGGTTTTCGGAATCTACTGTGCTCACCTACATTTTCTTGGATTTTTGATAGCAACAAGAAATAAGAAAACGCATATTTCACAACATTTGGACATATTAAAGTGTTTTTCTTTATCCTAAAACAAATATATTGATATAATAGCATAATATATAATATGCCAATGATTCTGCATTGTCGAGACTTACGATATTAGCTATGGTTCAACATGTTAACAACAAACTGTGATATAATATCCCTTGATACAGAATGAAAGCAGTTGGTGTTGATGCATAAAAGTGTGTCTAATTCTGCCCAAAGTGTAACATTTACTGTTCCATATCGGTGCTGCTGGTAGAAGCGGCGGTCTTATTATATAGGGTAGGTTTATCATACGTGATGCACACGGGTGGTGTTACTGCTTTGATCACACTAGACCGAAAAATATTAACACGCAAGTGACGTCAAATCACTTAAACCTTTTGAATGGTGCAATTTTGACATCAATTATGCCAAAGACAGAGTTCATTATTTCATCTAAACACGAATGATGATCACTTGTTCAATGCTTCACAAACAGATTCAGTTTCACTGCTTAAGACATAATTTCTAAGGAACAGTCTCATATTCGTGGCGTATGCAACATTGCACTTTAATTACTTGTATGTAAGCCTCATATGGTATCTCTGTACCTTAAACAAGATGTGGGGACCTGATTCGCTCATGGTATATTTGTGAAAATTTTTATTAAGATTGGAGTCAAAATTACAGACAAATTAAACGGTGGAGGCATATGTAGGCACAAAAGTCTGTTTTTAAAATATTATTAAAGTGGGGCCGCTTTCCGGCCATACTTGAGAAGACGCAGGCTTAGCGGGCAATGTACCCGGTAATCAGATGATTTATGAGACAAGTGACAGGACATTAATTTTCAACTCTCCATGGTCCAAGTATAATACCTCAGGGTTTCCGACAGATGTAGTTGGTCCTTGCAGTAAAGAACATTTCTCCAGGGTTTAACATCAGGACAGAGAGTTTTACACTTGGATACAGTAAGTGCTCCTTTTTTTTAATCGAATGAGAATAAGCTGAATTTTCTTTTTCTCTAAGATAATTGAACCATCTGTTGTATGCTACTGGACATCCAAAATGATCATTCAGTGACGTACAGTCAAGTTGCTTTCTTTTTAGATTAGACATTAATTGATTCATCTATTCAATGTTAAAATATATCCTCACCGTCCTGAAAACCACTTGGTCGTTCCATGGTGTGCAGTAATGTCACATAAATCAGCTAACGTCATAAGCATTTACATAACATCCTCTGTCCAAAGACTCTTATACAAGATTATGTCAAATCATTCAGAATTTATCATATTAAATATACAATATACAATACAGATAGACACAAACGCGTGTTGTTTTTAAACTTCTATCATTCAATGACCCCGGAACACTTTATGGTACATTTATTGACTTTCATACATTGGCTTTCATATATCTAGTTTAGACACAACATGGGACGATTTGCCTCGCTGTTAATTCTGCTGGTTACCATTACTGGTCTCTGAGAAACACATATACCAGGACACGGTGATGGTGGGAAGTCCACCACACAGTCAACGAAAGTATGGAAAGATACAGAGGACACCTGCAGATAGGAATGGAGGTAAGATTTAAAGGTTCTGTTTATTATATTGACTTATCTTTGTGGCCTAACATGCCCACAGTTCTTACGTTTGTTATCATTTTTTGAGTGTGAGAGTTGGAAACGGTTCATGCGACACCCGACAC
The DNA here is from genome assembly GCF_051362555.1 of Lingula anatina. Classification (NCBI taxonomy): domain Eukaryota; kingdom Metazoa; phylum Brachiopoda; class Lingulata; order Lingulida; family Lingulidae; genus Lingula; species Lingula anatina. The sequence continues at coordinate 2,318,488 of NC_141771.1, read as the reverse complement.
GTGCTAAACATTATAAATTGTTCATTAGTTGACTGTAGTAATTGTATAGACACGATCTAATTGCATGTTAATTTTTTATCACAATTGTGTCTCTTTTAATTATCCGCTGTTCTTCGAAAGTATATTTCCTTTAATTACTTCATCTGTTCTGTATTCATTTTTCTTTAAATATCACATATTTGCTTTCCTTAGCTGAAGTCATTCGATACGTCGGTGGTGCTGGAATACCGGATTCATACATAGTAAAATTAAAGACCGGCCTCTCACGTGGGAAGGGTAAGATGGTTTATTAATAAAATCTTTTGTAGGGAATAAGTTAACTGTTGTAAAGATTATGAAAACAAAACTTGACATATAGAGAGTGGAAAATACTGCATCTCGGTACTTACATGATTTGATATTAACAAACGATGAATTAATTAAATTGCGATACACATATACATTAACTATACGCATAGACAAAATATATACATATACTGCATATGCGAGGCTTCTTAAACATAAATGTATATTAAAAGTGGCTATGGTTACACTTATAAATACATATGTATAATGCAGAGTATTTTGTAACTGTTTCAGCCTTTTATATTTTATTCTTAATAGCATTAGATTTTACCAATACTTTGAAAGCTGAAATGACCACCACAGCCTTTGGCAACACAAGACGTGGTCGGGGGCCGCAAGTCGGAAAACTTCATGAAGTAGGGGAAATAAAGTTCCTTACAATCGAGACAACCGATAAGTAAGTATTTAGGATTATATGAATTCATCAAATAATGTTTCAAAGCTGATCAGGGTGGTGTAAACTACGTATATGCATATGTTTCATGAACACAGCAGATAAAAACGGATTTTTTTTCTTATATTCAAACAATAATATGTTACTTAAAATTTAAGAAGTTCAAAATAAATGTTATAATAGGGATGTTAGCAAATTGTATAGGTAAAGATTAGCCACTGGGATACTGCTGGGTGTATTTTAGATACAGGAAAACATTTATGTGATAAAATATTATGAAAAAACAGGTCGGGTTCCTGTGAGAAACACATGAATGTAAACGTGATGATTGTCTTCAGGGGCCTTGCACAACTTCGTAGACAGACAGATGTTGTTGACGTCATTTACCAGGATACCTATGTGTATGCCGACGGCTGTACATGCCTGATTGACTGTCAGAATAAAACAGAGGATCTCGGCGACAAACAGTGTTGGTCTTATGATACCGGTGTTTGGGTATGTGTGTCTGTGATCTAGATGCAGTTTTTGCATCATGTTTCCCTCCTGCCTCCCCAACTAATTCCCATTGCATAGTTCCCCCTTTCTCCCTCTCTCGCTCTCTCTCCTTCTCTCTCTCTCTCTCTCTCTCTCATTGTGCATATTATGTACGAAAGAAAAGAAACAAAGTTGAATAATTTTCTGTATCTTCTCGTTGTATGACTCTGCACAAACGAACCTCAGGTTATTCGCAGACTTGGTAAATGAATTTTCAGAGGGGAATCATGCTTCAGTATACGCCTATCTGGCGCCTTTTCATTTATCTTCATATTTGATCCTTTTTTAATTCGATATTACTTCCTTACACAGGGTCTTGACAGAATCGACCAGACAACGCGACTGCCTAACGGCAAGTTCAACGTGAAGGGAACAGGAAGTGACGTCGATGTGTATATATTTGACTCTGGGGTTTATGCCGAGCACCAGCAATTTGTACGTGAGGACAACAGCAGTCGGGTGACATTTGGAAATAAAGCAGACGCCAGTTGGTCAGATACAGACATTAATGGTCACGGGACGCACGTTGCAGGGACCGTTGGAGGCATTACCACAGGCGTTGCCAAGAATGTTAAGTTGATCAATGTGAAGGTATTGAACGACGAAGGTAGCGGTTATACTAGCGGAATTATGGCAATGTTAGAGTGGGTCCGTGATCAAGTGGACGTGACAAAACGAAAGTCCATCATCAATATGTCCTTAGGGGGACCGCAGCAAGACCTTTTCGATGATCTAGTCAACACGCTGGTGACCGAGGCTGGAATTATAGTCGTTGTCGCCGCGGGGAATGATAACTCACTTTCATCGTTCACGTCACCCGCCAATGCCGAGGAAGCCATAACAGTCGGGGCAACGTGGGACAATGACGACAGGGCCTATTTCTCCAACTATGGGCCCAGGGTGGACATATGGGCCCCCGGACAGTTCATCCTGAGTGCCTACGTAGGTAGCCCAGATAGTTCTGCTATATCCAGCGGAACGTCCATGGCTTGCCCCATGGTGGCCGGTGCCGCCGCTGCCTACATGAGTACTCTGGACCACAAACCATCGCCAGCAGAGGTAAGACAACACCTCGTTGCCACCTCCATGGATAACGTTGTCACTAACATCCCTGAGAAATATTGTTACAAGGTGACTATCTCTAGAGAAGAAGGTTGTTATTGGTGGATGGGAACATGTGAACGGGAGATTTGCCTGCCCGGTACCTCTGTAACCAGACTTTTGAACGTTGGATGTGACCCCTCACAAAGCAGTACAGTTGTTATTTAGCTTGAGACGCTTTAATTTAATTATTTGTCATTTTGGCGATGTGACAAAGGACGCAATCTTCACTGTTACTTTAAGGATATTAATTGTCACCCTTCGACAAAAAATCCTTATTTACTGACTTACATGCATTCTTTTGGGTAATTAACAAATCTTCATTGTTCAGTGAGTGCATTAATTAACATTTACACATATGCCATGTTACGGGTGACGTAATTATAGCGATTTAGGGTAACGATAAATCGGCTTCTCAAATTTCTCTTTCAGCTGAGCACACACGTTTACTGTTTCAGCGCCGATTTAATGACATCATGTGGTACTCCAAAAGCCTGCCAGCGATTTTCTTATAAGTCTAAGCAAGATTTAGCGGTTGATAAAGCAAAATGATGCCTTTGTTTAAAGAAAATCTGTAATCATAACTTCGTAACAGAAACATTTAAACCAAGTCGACGGCACAGCATTTTATGTTATACTCTCCTGGACAACTCTGCCAATTGTCGTGATAAAATCTTGTTCAGGGATGAAGTGACGTCCCATATCGATTGCTATCTCCCCTCAAAATAGAAAGGTGTTAAAATGACGCTCAAGAGTTGCCTATTGCAACGAAAAAATATAAACGCCGATATTTTATATTTTGAGGGCTTTTTCATTATTTTAAACGAGCAGAAAGATATATGCGTTATTAAATAATTTGATGCAGGAAAAAAATCATTTTCGGTATTTGGATGATAATAAATGATTGCAATAACCTGAAAGGCAGACAAACTTGTTAGAAATTCTATAAAACACTGTTCGATGATACATTTATGTCAATTAAGTCCTACATGTACAAACACTGCAATATTTTTAATAAATTTGAGTTGATTTCAGCAGCATCTTGATAGACAATTTTAATTAAAATTTTAACGCCTGAAGTGCGCACTTTTGGTTCCCCTTTTTTGGTCCATTCTGAAATGCAATAATATCACGAAGTTTCTATCTGCGTACACGAAATATATCATAATTAACAATGATTATAACGTTATGTTCGAAATGCCATCAGTGTAATTGCAAAGTAACGCTTATAATCCATAAACAATAAAGCTGTAGGGCTATAAAATGGATAACAACTGTTGATTTTGGTGGGAGAACGGATTTTCCTCTCAAAAACCTACTTTCTGAATCTGTTCCGACATTCAAAGTTACTCAAATGTTCATTTTGTTTGTTTACTTAAAATGTTTTTTTCATAACCTTTTAAAATATTTTTAAAGAGGGTAGCTTTCTATGAAGGTCCACGTGGTCCAATGGTAAGCACGAATTTCAGAATAATTACACTAAGTTTTTCGTATCTTCTCGGTGTATTATTAGGCACCAACGAACTACAGGCTATTCGCAGACTTGGTAAAGGAACTGTCAATGGGGCGTCATGTTTGCAACTTCAATATACAGGGTACCTTCGCATGGGTAGGCTCAGAAACTTGACGGTGCAAGGGCAAGGATGGGTGATAGCCCAGAGTAACACAAACATAAGGTAGTAAACTTTAAGCCTCACTTAGAATATCTGGTGAAATCTGCATGAAATCTTCGTGACACAGACCCGTTCTGTAGCTTCATGAAGAGGACACTTCTGTCTCTTTTCTTATGTAATAAAACTTATAAGGTACCTGGCGCACCGGCCGGTGATTCTGTGATTGAGCTTTCACGCGCGTTATCAGTGCCGGTGACACTTAAGCTGGCCGATAGCGTCTGTCTACACCTTAACGCCTTCGTAAAGATGAACACAGATTGCATATCTGGCTAAATCCATTTAGCCCAGTGTGACTGGATAGAGAGTCACCCATGTAGAGAGTCTAATACCCAGTACTTTGCACAGGTGATCCTCGCCCTTTTTGTTGACTCAACCCTTACCTTTATTATCTAATGGATGGTGGACTCTCCGTTACACGGAACCCGAGTTTCGCCACACCGGCGGCGCCGATGGAAATGAAAAGCTGATCACTGACCGCAACTGCACACCAAACCTGCTGTTTTGCGGTCGCTCTACATGTTGTCGCGAAATTTAGCCGGTCATTGACATTTTTAGAGTTGTCCTGCCCAAATACCATATGGATTCCATACCGTCTACATGGTATCTTCGCCTTAACGGCTTCGTTGCTGAAAGATAATATAAGCAACAATTAAGGATCTGATAGAAAACAAAAGAGTGTGACTGCATTACCGCTTGGAAGAATATGCACTACCTGAACGGCAATCAACGCAGCGGATACTTATTGTCAGGACATGCAGGCACGAAGTGGTTATTCTGACATCGCAGGAAAACGGCAAGTCATTTTTTTCTCGTGCTATAGCATGTGTCTATGTGAGAGTTTGATGTAACGTTTTATTAGATACAATTTTTATTAAATATATTACTTAAAGGCGTGTTATGACATATTGGATCTTCTTTCTAAATTTATAAATGCTATATAGCCATCAAACAGCAGTGCAGCTACATGAATAAACTAAATATCGCTTTCACCTCATACGCTTACCTATAAGTTCAATAACGTTTACTAAACATTTTAGCCCCTTTCAAGGATGACGTTTGGGACTGTAGCGAGGATTTCTATCCTCCTTCCCCTCTATATCCTGATTGATACAGTCATTGCTGAGCCTTATGTAGAAGGCGATCGAAGAATATTCCCCGCAGATGCTACTAACGGTAAGTAATGCACTTTTCGAGCTCGTCTTTGGCGAATCCTTTTCTGTCGTGGATATGAATAAATATATCTTCTGTTTAGCTCTCACGTCAACCACTATTTAGAACTTGGAGAGGACGCGTGACATTTAATCCTTTAGCAATCGAGATTATTGCCGTACATCTGAATAAGAAAAAAACATTTAGTGATACACCGGGTGTTGTTTGCAAACGCAATATAAGTAGAATGGTGGAATTGTTTGTTTTCTGTTCTAGTTGAACTCCACACCTACACTGGGGACAGTGGAGTACCAGACACTTACATTGTCAAACTAAAGCAGGAAGTGGACCCACAAACCGGTACGTGCTTCCGCTTTTATTTTTAATGCATTATTATTATTATTATTATGATTATTATTATGATTATTATTATTATTAATTCATATCATCCAAGTGATATGTCGACGGTGACACTGTTATCCGAAATTACACGGTGGCTCGATGGTCTTGTTAGCCTACCCGTACATGTTAGTCTACCCGTACGTATATTGACCTTCTGTTAAGCATTTTTAATCGTTACCTTACCGTTACCTTGACGTTAACCTTTGTTTTTTTTTTATTTTTTTATTTTATTTTTTGGTGGGGGGGGGGGGGGGGTTCTTTGGTTATATTAGCCCCAGCAAATAGATTGCGTTGATACCACGTGGCTAACCTGTGGCTATGACGTTATAATGTGGTAGCAACGCCCTAGCCACGTGATCCCAACGTGATGTGTTAGCTGGGACGTTATGATAATGTGATGATTTCGTTCTCTGTTACTGGGTATAGCCTCATGCAAATGAGATGGCAGAATACTATTAGTTTCCATTAGGTAAACTTGTCTACATTTATTAATCCCTGTTTGCACTAAAAGATAGGCTGAAATAATTGTTGCTGCAAGCTGTTGTCGAAGGCTGCATATTGTCTTTTTGCAAATTGTTGTTGTTACTAGAATTGGCAGTGTGGTTAAAAATGCAGAACATATTTGAAGATTCACAACTGCATGTATGTATTTCATATTCAATTCTTTGTTCCTTTTTCAGCATCAACATTTGTGGATAATTTGAAGTCCGAACCATATTCTGTCACAAATGGACGTAGCTCTGCCTTTGAAAATGACCCCTCGGTCGGGGTGATGATGGACTTCGGGGACACGAAGATGGTTGTAGTCGAAACACAAGAGGAGTGAGTAGTTTGGAATATGTCTGACCTATTTTTCCCTTTATTTCTGGAATAACCATTCACAGTGTTAATGTCATTGTTGATCTTTTTTTATACATATATTTACACATATTACACATAACCGTTTAAGCTGGTGACGACACCGATGTGTAAATGATTACTTTAAATGCATTTTCTCTCTAAGATACCGTTAAAACAGATTGACAATTGGATTTACCTGTTTAATAAATTTTAACACTTGCGTCATCTTTAACCAACATCTCCAAAGTATAGTCGATGTTAACAGTCAAGATAATGAGAATGGTGAAGTATAAGGGTATATATTATAAGGCAAATTCTCCAATTCACTTTCCGTTGACTACCGTGCCTTTCAATTCTTTTGGTAAAAGAAAGCCCTTGCGTAACATTTTCTTATTGTGCAAATTACTGCACGTCCATCGTTATATAACTACAGGGGCCTCCGTCTACTACGGCGCAGGGTGGACGTGGTGGAAGCCATCTACCAGGACAGTATAGTGACCACGGCACAGGCACCAGTATGCCACGTCCCCTGTGAGTGTCCGGCGGATGAGGAACCTGTGGACAACAACGTATGCCCACCGAAGACGGCTGCAACAGACTGGGTGTGTATAGTATGGCTTTTCAGAGTGTTCGCCAACAAGAACAAGTCTACATGAATAAGTGATGTATTGTAGTCATGGGGTCTTGTAAATCAGAAAGATGGTGATGGGGCCTTATATGCCACTATTATATAGATCTATTATGTCTGGGGCTAATGTATTGCTTTCTTGCCCTGCTGTTTCCTTGAGAAGATGGGGGGGATTATAGCGTCACCGGTAAGTTTGATATATAATCTTTGTTAAGAACTAAATATAAACAGGTTAAATAAAAACAAGATTGATTTTTACTCTTCACTTTTTTCACATATAGGGCCTTGACAGGATTGATCAACCGAATGGCCAACTGGACGGCAAATTCAATGTCATGGGTACCGGAAGTGACGTCAACGTCTATATTTTTGATTCAGGGATTTACGCGGAACATCAAGAATTTTCAAACAGCGACGGTTCCACACGTGTTTCTGAGGGTTTCAAAGCCTTGGACAGCTGGAACTTTACCGACATCTATGGACACGGCACCCACGTGGCCGGGATAATTGGCGGGAAAACAGTGGGCGTGGCAAAAAACGTCAATCTTATCAACGTGAAAATACTAAATGATGCTGGATCTGGGCAAGTCAGTTGGGCCATATGGGCGATGTACGAAGCAGCGTTTCCGATACTCGCCACTGGTCAGAAGTCTATTATGGTGCTGGCATTGCAGTCCAGTCGCAACGATGCTTTTAATGATGTGATACAGACATTTACTAATTATGGTGTGACAATAATAACGGGGTCTGGCAACAATAATGGCCTGTCATTTTACCAATCCCCCGGTAGTTCGGAAGCCGCCATCACTGTTGGTGCATCAGCCGCAGGAGACACCAAGGCCATCTATTCCAACTATGGGCCCGAGGTAGACATTTGGGCTCCGGGCACGGACATACTCAGTAGCACAACCGGCTCCCCGGACGCCTACGACCAAGGTAGCGGTACATCAGTTGCTGCCGCTTTTGTTGCTGGCGCGGCCGCCGCCTACATGAGCTCGCTGGATTACCGACCTGCGCCAGCAGAAGTGGCCGCTTATCTCATTCAGCAGGCCGCTGACAACGTGATCACTGACAGCCCGACTCGGCATAACTGTCGATGGGAAGCGACATGTTACGGAGCACATTTCTGGAGTTGCAGAATTAAGTGGGTATGTGATAGCATTTCCACAACAACCAGATTTCTTCACGTCGGGTGTAACTCTGATGCAACAGATAAAAAATAGCCTATTGCTTTTATTATTAAATATCTGGCTAATTATATTATACGAGGAACTAAAACGTTTGCGATAAACTGTTAAGAGAATAACTGCCGATACGAAATAAATATCTACCAGAAATTACAAACATTGGAGAGCCATTCAAATTAAATTAAATTAAATTATTTAATTATTAAATATCATATTGGTTCTATAATAAGTCAAACTGGCTAACCAGAGGAACATAACTTATTAACTTTTTAAAGCCTTGTCTTATTTTTCCATATAAATAGTCTGCAGTTTATTATCTTGTTTATTCTCATTTGAAACTTGTATGGAATCGCATACGATGAATAAATATTGTCTTTGGAATGGAAAGTACTTGTCAAACCTTACGAAAACTTAATGAAAACCCGTTCAACTTGCCCTGATTCAAATCAATTAAATCTGTTACCACACCTTCTTAGTAATTATCAAATTAAGTTGAAGAGATTAAAACCATGTGACCTGCTAAATGTCCACTGGTCTCCTCACTTATCTTTATATAGTTATACATGCAGCAATGAAAAATTGACTGACAAGAAAAGCAAACAAAAAACCTACACTGTACATCCATTTCATATTATTTCTTCTTTCTGTTGAAAGTCCCTGTCCTCCCCCCCCCCCCCCCCCCCCTTATATGACGTCCTCTAGGAAAATGGCTCCGAATCCTACCTGTACATGATATACTGTATGTTCAATATATGAATATAGTAAGCCCGGTATGATCACTATAGAGTAGGATTTCTGTAGAGTTCCATAGATATATGTATTCCCTTGAGTGCATGTTGACTGTACGTACCACCAGAGTCAGTGCATCTCGTAAGTTTCGGGCATCAAAGACATGACACTGCCGACTTTTAGGAATGTTAAACATGGCAAAAAATGGACACCCATGTTATCGACACACATGTACATGTAAGCTTCCTATCCGAAATTACTTGCTCAAGCTCAGGACACAACAAGTGTTGTAAACAAATACCGACACCAGCTGAATGATAACCAGTATTTATAAGTGATTAAAAAGAAATAATTTCATCATCTAGGTATGAATGTAAAAGAAAAGAAAAACATTGAAAGCAATGATACTCTGTACTAAACCACGGAGTGTTTTGAAGGAAAACGCTTCGAAGTTGATTTTAGGTGTGCGTGTGTGTGTCTGTATTTTTATGTGCGTTTGTCTGTTCTTAATTATGCACGTAACAGATAAAAATAACTTTCAAAATGCTGGTAACACAACACATTTCATTTCTTGTACGTAAAAATCACCCATGCCGAGGCATGATACATGCAACGCTTGCGAATACAAAACAAGGCCGATTGAATGAGTCAGAATTTGTGAAAACAGTTTGAAACTCTGTTCATTAGAGTGTGATATGTAAACAGAAATGGCCATCAGCTCTTGATGCTGAATACATGTATCATCCTCACGGTGTGTGATGTATAAAGTGAAGTCACAGCACCGAGTATCCTTCATGCACCGCGGTGTAAAACGACCTAGACCTTTCAATCACCCCTGTCACAGGGATACACTGCAGCCCCCGCTGACCAATACTAGGGTACTAATATATATATATATATATATATATATATATATATATATATATATATATATATATATATATATATGGCCACTGTTGGAGTCACGAAAGAATCAAAATCAGGATCCGATTTCCAAAACCATGTCTTTTCCTTATCACTGCGCCTCGTGAATTACAGGGAAACATACATGTATAAATGTCCATTAAATTACCTAGTCATGCTTTGTTTAGACGTATGCATGCTGGTGCACTCCACATGAGTTTATGCCTTTTAACTGTTTGTATAGTTCTGCTTATATTTCTGGGTACAGGGCAGCTACATAGTTAAAATATTAAAACCAATGGAAGCTTTCTCGTAGGACTTTTGCCATTACCCATTGCTGTGATCTCTCACAAATGATATCGGCCAGTCTATATTATTGCATGGATACAGGGTCAATGCAGCCCCTCATCTACCTGAATAGTGGACATAGCTACATACAAAATCAGTGATCTTTTGTGACATATTAAATAATAGCATGGTACTGGGTAAACTTCAACGCGCAGCGGTGTAGAACGACAGAGACCTTTATGTGATATTAATGTCACCGATCCCGCTAATATACCGGATTAAACCTTGGTGCTCTATACAGCCAAACTATTTCAGAAGGGAAAGGTAAGTTTAGATTACTATAGTGTCCGCTTGTATGCTCATCTCCTCGTACTTATTACAGGGGCGGATCCAGGATTATTTGAAGGGAAGGGGGCGGAGAGACAGACATCGGACGCAAAGTCGGCCATCTTTCCCTTTGTGTGAGGCTCGGGGCCCCTGTAGAGCAAACAGTGGCCTTTGGTACGGTTTACAACTATGATTTAGCTTGTCAAAATTCTAATTTCAAGAGGGGAATATTGGTGATACATATATTTTTCAGAAACTGAAGGGGGGGGGGGGGGTTCAGGACCCCCCTGACCCCCTCTAAATCTGTTTTACATTTATTATAACTTGAATAAATAATATTACATACCGATTTTCGTCTTTAAAAAATTAGTTTACAAAGAGTTTACAAATGATCGGCAATCTGTTAGTAGGAAAATGCTTTGAGAAGTGTGTTTCGTGACGCCAGTGCATACTACTTTAATACACGCTGCCCGCCCAGTATATTGATGGAACGGGAGTATATGTTAGCAGAAGTGTTATATTATTTGATTTCAGGATTTTTTTTCAAAATGTCCACAACACGCCAGGTGGAGGTATGGGCTAAGATTGACGGTGCAAACTCTGCGACCAATACTGTAGAAGAAAACTTGGACCTCTACAGCCAGTGGGCACCAAGCTATGACCTGGATGTTGCAGTAAGACATCTTTGATTATAAAATTTAGTATTTTTTTACAATTTTACACCCTTACTTATATATATATTTCAAAACACACTTGTACACACACGCACACAAACACACACGTACACACACACACACACACACACACGACTACATGTAGCCCTATAGATGAAAAGATAGATAGACCTCTTGTAAAAATACATTTACCTAAAGGGATAATAACTCTTCGTTTCGGCCAAAAACATAATTTTCCTGGAATAAAACAACAATATTCCCATACTTACCAATGGTTAATGAATCCATTTTTACATTCAAAGCTAGTCCCTGTTTTTTTTTTTTTAAGTTTAATTTTTTGTCAAAATCTCTTCAGAGATTTTAACAGAGTATAGCCATCAGTGGAGGTCACGTGGTCTAAAGACAAGCTTAGATATCAGAATAGTGGCTATAACTGCCGTTTTTGTCGTAAAACAGAATATATTTTATTTCTATGAGTTATTCACAATGTTTTTATTGTGAAATATAGATCTCATACGAATAGTTATTATCCCTTTAAACATTATTTTTTGCTGCATTTTCCATATTTGCTGCTTATCGTGATCAAATTGAACATAAAATTGACATTTGTAGAAAATGCGACCCAAAGGGCCAGCCATTGTTGCAGAAGTGCTGGATTTATTTTTTGGAGAAAACAAAGATGCTTTGATATTGGACGCAGGAGCGGGCACCGGATGGGTCGGGAAAGCGGTGTGTCTTGTCCTTTCTTATCTCTCAACTTACCCAGAAGCTTCAAAATAAGTATTGTTTCGATGGGAATTTTCATCGATTGCTTCTTAGTTGATTCGTGTCTATCGTAACTTTGGCGATATCTTTCACACGTTGGTTTGCACGGATATAGCAATCAAGGTTTAGCACCCAGTGTTTCCTTACGTCTACAGTAACCAAACAATGGTAAATACACATTTGTATATTAGTATAGCAGGGGATATGGGTCGCGATAAAACAGTTATCTGGCAAAATCAGTGATGTTTATTTTTGCTTGCTATCCTTCAGTTCTTCTTGTGGTAAAAACTTGTTACGTCCAGCTCGATCCATGGGGTCAGTTCTAAATGGTATTAGAATTTATGGCAATTGATTTAATACTAAAAAGGTGCATAAAAATGTTCAACCCAGATTTGTTGATTTTTATCATCAGATTCAAAAACGTGGGTTCACAAACCTGGAGGCTCTGGACGGAAGTCAGGAGATGTTGAACATAGCCAATCAGAAAGGGATTTACAAGAGGAGTATTTGTGGTTTGTTAGGGCCGAATAGATTGGATATCGAATCAGGTAAACTGACTCAACACAATGTGCAAGCTAACATTATGATTTTAATATAGAAATGACATATAGTATACTTTGAAAATGATCAGAATCACACGGTTTGGTGAGGTGGAATGTGTCCTCGTAAATTGTAAATAGGTGGCAAATATACTGCAGTGTGTGAAATGATAACAAAGACATACACTGTACTTCCAGTGACATATAACTAAATGAACAGTGTTTTGGTACAATCGTAACATCATTGATACTTTATCTTAATATCTTTTGGATGGGAGGTTTAAGTGCATGTTTTGACCAGTATTGTTCTACTTTAAATAGATTTATTGATCAAGATTATAAATTGCCTTTGTTATAAAATGAAACTGAACTTTTTAGCCCATAATTGCAGGTTATTATGACTGCGTGGCATCTGTTGGCTGTTTGGCGGCGAACAACGTCGATGCCAGCTGCCTTCCAGAACTGATTAGAATCACGAAGTCAGGTACGTTCATTCATGGTAATAAGAAGTGGTAATTAATGGGAGGCATCCGAAATAAGCAAACACGTTCGAGGCACCGCACTCTGCATGACGTCACACAAAACTAGAGAAAGTACAAACATACGCAACATTTGTTTTAATTATCATTTTTTTATTCTTAGAGAGTTTAAAAGTGACATCCTAAACAACGAATTTGCATCGTTTTGCTACACAATTAAATCCAATAGAACTCTGGACAATACAACCCCAAAAAATCTACGGACAACCTTATAGATATGTCTGGTTTTAATCGTTGACGCATCTCATTTCCCAGTCTGCTATTACGTCTGACCCTACTCTCCTCTAATTCCGCGAAATCTCACCTCATTTAACAAGAAGTCCCTAGGCATTGGGGTCTTTCTAATAATTCCCATTAACAATATTAACTGCAGTCCACGAAGGGAATTACGTTTCATCTACTTTCTTTACAGGCGGGTATGTTGTCATGGCGACTAGAGAGGAACATATTCCAGACTGTGGGTATGACGGCAAGAGCTGGGACGACTGGCTGAAGATTCACGAAGACAACGGGCTTTGGAAGAAAGTGGAAATACGAAAGGAAGAGAAATATGTGGCCAATGTTGCTACGGGCATCATTTATATATACCAGGTCTTATAGAACTACATGTACCAGTCATACTGTCCCATGTGATATTCCGTATATATCTCTTGGCACTGCTAGGGGTGGGCAAATGAACGCTTTTTTGGGAAATTCAATTTCAGACAAGTGGATTCTATGGCCATTTTGCCTGCTGAATACAAATCTAATAAGTATTTTCATTTTAAATTACATCTGATATTGGTATCAAGTGATTTTTCAAAATGGCCACCAAACGCTCCCGCAAATCACATATTTCTCATGTAAATCTCTAAATATCGGTTCAAATATGGCTTGTACTATGTCTAACCATATGATTTTATGATCAACAAGCACAAAATAGATGAATAGGTTTTGCTGAGTCATTTTATTTTGTGTTAAAAAGAGGATTTTTGGTCATTTTGAGGTAAAAAACACCCCTAAACGACCATTTTTGTATACGAAAATTCAAATGTTTATGCAACTGTGGCTTTTAAGATGGGGAAAACAATAAAAAAAAAAACAAATATGGTCAATGGTTCACATGAAACTGTACAATCTTGTTTTATAGAGTAGTTATATTGTTATTTACATACATGAATGTTTACAGTAGTACACTCAGTAGCAAAGCATTAATGTCTTCATTTACAGTGGTTCTGGTTTCAGTGCATTTTTATTGATGCTTTCAGTTCCTCTACAGTGAATTTTTCCATTCTAAACTTGCCATCTGCTGCTTTAACACGCCTCTTCTGACGTATGTCTGGATCCACTGTGAGCCGCAGATAATTTATTTCATCTAAGAGTTGTTTTTCCGTGAGACTTGGTAATAAGTCTAGGCTTTTAACAGTCAGTGGGCCATTATGGTCTTTACATCTCTCCAAAACTGCAAGAGTTTTACAAGCTTTTTTCTTCTTGAGTTCCTCCTTCTTATGTAGTGCTAGTTTCTTTGCAGATTCAACAGTTGCAAGAAAGTCTGTTTCTAGTTTTTGCACTGCTTTCACCTCTTCAGAACAGCGAGCCAATTTCCATCTTTCTTTCCTTTCTGCTGCACTCTTGCTTTCAAATTGAGAATGTACCAGAAGACCACTACTTGCAAGCAGATTCTTTCTGGAAAGAGTCTGAACAGAAGAACTTCCACCAGTAACTTTAATCCTGTGGTCTAGCTTTGAAAATTCAGACTCACACCCTAAGTTCGTCAATGGAGCATACTTCATATCATCATCACTGTCAACATCTGATCTTCTGAAATAATCAGTCTTGGACATCTGGTTGAGGATTTGTTGAGCAACATACTCTAGGCTTAGGTAAGATGCGTCCTGTAAGTATCGCATAATTGATCTACGACTTGGGAAAACAAAAGTTAAATCATTAGACAAGCAGCAGACTCCTGGTACCGAAGGTGAAGATTCTGTTGGCTCACTTTCTTCGTCACTTTCAGTTTCATCATTCTCATCATCTTTTTCATTTTGTTTCTTCCAATTCTGACCAAACACCATATTAGCTACTCTTACGACCACTGTGGCAACTTCATCAGGCGACATCCTTGTCTCTGCAAGACACTGTACTATACATCTCATCAAACTTTCATTCAGACTTCTCCTTCCAGTGCGTATTTTAATTTGCGGAAACGGAGAGCCCTGTTTTTTGTCAGTTTCTTTTACATTGGGGTCGTCTTTTGATGAACGAAGTTTTCGTTCTTGGAAGGGAGATGTATTTGACATCTGAGGTCCTGTAAAAAGTGGGTCAATTTCCCCACTATCTATCTGAGTATTAAGTAATTCACTCATTTCTGATTCATCTAGTCTTTTTTGCTCTTCCAAACTGCTCACTGTTGCTGCTTTTTTGTTTGCTGCTGATTGTTCTCGCTCATGCTTCCTTTTCTGTTTTTTCTTCCAATGTTTTGGAACTGTAGAAGTGCACACAGCTTTGTAACACCCAAAGCAATTATCCTCATAGAAAGCTTCATCCTCTTTAGTCATCTTAACTCCAAATTCATCTTCAAGATGCTTTTGATATGCTGGGTCGTTTGTTCGAATGTTGTAAGCATGTTTTGTCAGCATGTCATTGAAATCATTGGGACTTTTAAACCATTCGTCAGTTCTCGTCTTTTCCTTACACTGCTCCATTTTTCTTAAGTCATTAAACCGCTCATAGTCTGCTTTAATTTTCCTTGCTACAGATCTTTCATGCATAGGATAAACATTTTTTGAGATCCAATCTTGCCTAAGCTCATTAGCAACTATCTTGCTGCTTGTATCACGAGACATTGCCTTCTGTCCCTTGGCTGGCTTTTTACAAAGCGCTAGCATTCTACCAATGACCTGGGTCCCAGATGGTAATTTGCCAGTTGATTTGAACTCATTGATTTCTCTGTAACTTTCTCCAAACAGTTCCTTTTTTGTGCTATTGCGTAATTGTTTTCTTTCATCCATGGTGTTGGTGATATAATCTTAAACTACACAACCGATGTAAAAGTACTATTCTAATGTCAAAAGCAGATTGTTAGAGATTAATGCCACTTAATAAAGTTTTATCTGTTCTAAGGAAAAGGGCAATTATGCAGCATAACATTAGTTGGTACACATCCAGTTATTTTCAGCATTGTTTTCAATATCAAACTGTTATCCATGAATTCAGTATGTACATAATGGCCATTATTTGCATTTATTTTAGCATGCATTTTTTGTATATTTTTGCTTAAAATAACATATTTTTAAAGATGTCACCCTAACAATATTCCCAATGTCTTGAATATGCTAATATTTGAACTGTGCAACCCCCAAAACATATGGAAAGACATTTTACACATCATTATTATGCACTTTACTGCGAAAATATGGCCAAAAAGCCATTTTCCCGCCTTTTTTCACAAAAACAGCAGATACCAATATAAATCTTTATCTTTGGTAAAAAATATTGTCAGATTTGTGTTCAGCAGCCAAAATGGCCATAGAATCCACCTGTTTTAAAAAAATTTTGTCATTTGCCCACCCCTACTCTTGCGGGCTTAATATATGATAGTGTTATAATAATGGTTAATAATGGTGTATATATATATATATATATATGCGACGTAAATCAACTCCTATATTGCGTCAAGATAATCCATAGTGCGTTGGGTAACTTCCTAAATCAAATGTTTTTTTTTTCAAATAAACTAAAACCCCATTCCCATACCTAGACGGATCTAGCTGGACCGCCCATCTCCGAGGGGATTCTTGCTAAATTGCGTTAAGTGGCTTGGATGTCTGACACGCCAGCTGAAGCTGCTTATCAATAGGTAATTACCCCTTAACAACTTCAGTAGGCATGGCAGACCTCAGAGTTGAATGTAATTGAATGCAAGTTATCGAGATGGGTCGATCCTGCTAGATCGATCTAGGTATGGTAATGGGGTCTAGGTGGGGGAACTCTTGATATATAAGTGCCTAGTATTAGACATACATGTAGTGCTAATTGCATGGATATATTTGCTTTACTACTACTAGAAAAAATTAAGTATTCCAACAAATGTTGTTTGTGATTTCAATAAGATCAAACTTATAAGTAAAAGCTGTCAACAACTCATTTGTCTTTTGTCATATTCGAACTTCAGGTGACGGTATACATTGTAATCGTAAAACACTTTCTACATTTTACTTGCTTCTAGGTGTTTATTGCACACTGGGGAACTTTCGCCAATTCAGAAAAACACAACCTTGTCCGTAGTATCATGGGTGGATGAGAGACGTCATAGTTAAGAAATGTTAATGTTATGTTCAGAAAGAAAATGACAGAGGGAAAAACCTGTGCGCGTAGCTGCCAATATGCCGTCATATCTGCCGTATGACGTCGTGTATCCTTCTCGGTACTCGCTAAACCAATTTGTTTCAATCCATTCATTTTGGTTTGATATATATATGTCACGTGACTGCACACCGGCTTGTCCTCTCCATTGCATTAAAAAATGAAGAAAAGTATACGGTGTGATTCGAACTCAAAATGTTGAATTTTACAACGGGAACCCTTTGTTCCTGTCGCTGTATTACGTAAGACCTCTGGAGCTTACGTCTGTTATATGAATTTAAATATTGTTCAGCGCCTTTCAAATGTGATAAGGTCCCCTCTTATATATAAGATGGGTGTGATTTACATGTATAATACATTTATTTTGGACGCTGAACATTAGTGCTATCGTAGCATCAGTATTCTGGTGGTTTATTTAATACAAGAATGGGTGTTCTATTCCTAATTATATAATGAGACGATATTATACGTTTCGTCTTTTTTTTTTTTTTTTTTTTTTTTTTTTTTTTTTGGGGGGGGGGGGGGAGTGGTTTAATCGACGATTAAAATAGGGCGTGCAGTGCCGTCCACTATTTATAGCCTGCATTGCGTCATCGCCCATGATACGCGATGTTGCATAGAGGCTACAGTATTATATGGGGCGAGTATGAGCGAGTTATGGAATCGAGACGCTTGCGCTCGGTCGCAATGCTTGATGCTTTCGAGATACGGGGCCCTGGTGTATTCTGCTCGTGGTCTATGAGGTTACACCTTCTACATGTTAACACGGCTGTAACGTCGATTCTTCCTGTAAAAACTTGCTATTTATCGTATGGATTTATGGGGTTAACTGATTCTCGTCCTCTCTGAACGACTATGGGAACTGCTGAGGGCCTTGTTCTGCGGCTAGACAGAAACTTAGGTAAAAATTATATGGTATTATATGTGAATCTTATTGGAATACATTATCAGACCCTCTTTCTTTACAATATTATGTTGGTATCGTGTTATACGCGCTGTCTTAAAAATTAATATAAGTTTTTAAACTTAAAATTCCAAACCTAAAAACGGCATTTAAAGCAAAACAAATACAAACTGCACGAAGGAAAAATTGTAGGCAAATTTTATTCAACCAAATTAATAAGCACTCTGTTGACAAAGATTAGATTAATAGCAATAGTCTTTGTAGGAATACTGAATAGTTAACTAACATTGCACACAACTTTGGAAAAGTAAGTATAGCAAAATATTGACACTTTTGAATAGTATCAGAGCCACATGCAATTAAAAAAGAAAAAAAAAACAATAACGATCAAACTGCTTTTTTTAATTTGTCACTTTCGAGAGCCAAAAATAGAATCCGCAGGATCGGCCTTTAAGTCATACCATGCATGCTGGAATCCGTTTAAGAATTCCTCACCATCAATATAACCATTACCATTCTGGTCAATATCTTCGAAGATGTTTTGAACTGGGGCTGTGTTGCGAAGGATGATAAGAAATTTGGAATACTCGTCTACTGTCAGCTTGTCATCGCAGTCGAGGTCAACTGTGTGAAACCAATTCTGGGAGACTTGGACAAGTGCCTCATTTGTATTACAGACTTCCTTCTCGAAAGCTGGGAGCAGTTCCTTAAATGTTATGGACGTCTTGTAGTTAGTGTTTTCGTTCGACCACCATGTTTGATATACTTTGGATAAAATACCATGTACCGCCTTAGCTCTCCAAGATACCAGAACTTGTTCAGCTCGCTTTGTTGTTAAATCAATAAATTCCTCTTTAGTGACCAAACCATCTTCGTCAACATCAAATATATCAAATAATGCCTTTTGCTTAGAAATCCAGTGGCCAGTAAAATTTCCCTTGCGGTCCTGTAGAAATTCGAATGAAAATCATATGTACAAAACAGGTTTATAAATTTGTTTCACAAATTTCGCTATTGAAATGTATATGTTTGAGGAAATATAGAAGTATGTTAAAACATTTCTTTCCCTGGGGTCACATTGTACTGAGCACTGAAAGTAAACTATTTCAGAATTACTAGGTCGTAATGTCTTATATTATTGCATATTCCTTGACCCATTAGATTAGTCACTGCTGTTCACTTCGTACATGCCCAGAACTGCACGTGCTTATCTTGAAAACATAGGTGTTTCGTCTGTTTTGAGTAAAGAATCACGAAAAAATATATTTATTTTTTCTTTTTTTTTTTTTTAATTTTGGAGGGACGTACAGTAAGAGGCCTAAAAAGCATGAATTCATAGGTGCTTGTGCTGAAAATTAGAGAGAGAATAACGTCGCCTCACCACCTCGCATATTACAATTAATTCCACTTAGAATAAAATCCCAGATAGGGATCATGATTAAAATTGTTAAGTTCGAAGATAAAACATATGGCATCGTAACTGTGGATTTTCAAAGATACATTTCTGAGGATAAAATATTAATTTATTTTAACTAGACATTTTTGATGTTCCTTCTAAAGCTGTCCTCATTTAACCTGTATTATTTTTTTCTTATAATTAATGGTATGTGTGGCTAATATTTCCAATTACATACTACCCAACCAAAGAATTTTGGTAATCCAACTATTCCAAGCTACCTGCAGTGCAAATTGATCGGTACCACGAGTAGTTGCTAGGTTGACACTGCATGGTTCTTATAAAGCTAAGCTAGTCTAACTATTGGTAATAGCTTGTCAACATGGATAGAGATTTCAACGCATGACTTACCTTCACATTATTTGAAGCAACAATGGTTTCAACAAGCACCACAAGAAGCAGAACTCCTAATTTGGTGACCGACATTTTAATAGTTTTCCTTTTCAGGGCTTCTGAAAAAAAAAAATATATATATATATATATATATATATATATATATATTTATATATATGCCATCATTTTTGAGAACGAAATTACTAGAAGATCACACTAAGGAATCCAAAACAACAGGAACCATGACTGGGGGAAACCTGCATTATAAGTATCCCTCCCGAGTACAAAAGTGGGAATATCAAAATAAATCCAACAAATTTCAATTAAACATATCATTTCTTTGGTTATTCAATCACAAATCAATAAAACTACTTTGATTGTAAATTCATTTTATACATGTATGCCAGACCAAATAATGTGCATCTTGCGCTCAAACATATCTTTCAACTTGAACGTTTAATTGTTTCACTTGCTGATTGAACTCAACATCGTGGATAGGGTTGACAGAATAATACGTCGACTGCCCAGATCAGTATTTTCCATTGTATATACCTGTATCGATCACCAGCTTGTTTATCTGCTGTTCCCATAGAACCATGAATATTGTAGAATCTTGTCGGATCCGTTGTTTTGAAGGAGCTGTGTGTTTTTTAGATATAAGAATGTTTTAATGCGTTCAGTGATAGTCCCCTATCCGGATGTAAATCTTTTATCTCTGCCAGTATTACAAAGTAAGTTTACCCAAGTCATCATTCAATGTAAACATGAAACTACATTGAAGTGAAAGAGAAGAAAGCACTTTTGAGCTTTTTGTCAAAATTTAATTGGTTCTTCGTTACATCCTCAGAACGTAAAACGTGTATTTTAGGAACATATTATCGACATTTTGTATCAATAACGATTTTCTTTAAATAAAGTTTGGAAAAAGAACACGTGTAATACTAACCTTATTTTCTTATGTTTACTACGTAATTATGGAATATCACATATAGCTGAGGAATGTGTGAAGCATTTCTAATTTTCTGAAGTGAACAACAGATGAAAATAATAATTTTCAGAGGTTTGACGTTTTGTTGTTTAGGAATTCCACACCTATAGCAGCTCCATATGTTTAGCAGCCTCACGCGCTTAGCAGGGGAAGTGCTTAGTCAATGTGCTTAGCTTGTGATAGACTTATTATAGAATCATATGACGGTGAAGCTAAACACATAACTAAACGTGTAACACTGCCAACGTGTCTAGCTTTTTCTTCTGTGAAACGTTTGAAAAGCTATACGTGTTTAGCTTTTACACATATTTCTAAATGCGTATAGGGGTCTAACGTGCGTTGTATGTTTTTAAATGCTAAACACCGTTTCTACAGTGTAGTATCTAAGCAAATGGAACTGAACATTTCCCACGTTTTTATGCGAATTGTAAAGTTTTGAAAAATATTTTGTTGGATATAATAGTTGATCACAGAGTTCCTAGCACTACAGTATCCATTCCTTTTCACAGTTGGACTTTCATATGAAAAATAAACCAACGGAAAAATGAATTTATCGCCAAATCGTCAGTGTACTTTAATCTTCCCTGTTAACACTCATTTCCACTCTTGTTTTCAACAAACTCTGACTGTAAAATCTACTACATGTTACTTACCAGATGGTCTTTCTACCCGTCTAATAAAATCGTGTCTGATCCGATGCTTCAAGTCTTTAGGAGTGATGTCTGTTTGGATCCAAGAATGCATTATTGCCTTTGGCGTGATCCTTTATTTCAATAAACATCCCCTATCGTCGTCAACTTAACAAGTTCAACATAATTGTCTTTAAATATAGACATAGTCATTTATTGTCGTGTGGGCTTCCAAGACAATGAATGACGCTACTTAGCTATTGTGGTTCTTTAGAATATATAATCGATGTACAGATGTATTTGAAAACCCAATAAGAAATTTGGTGAGTAGTATTTTTTCGAAAGAACCTATCCCTTAGCAAAATGAAAAGTTTGCAGCTTTATTGCAGCAAAATTGCTGCAAACTTAAAGTTTGCAACAACGAGTTTGAAGGAGTTTGCAAGAAAAAAATTATTGCTGCTAATTTGCAGCCATATTGCAACAAATTTGCAAGAAGTAATTGCAGTTTGCAGCAATATTGCAGCAAATTTGCATCAAATTTGCTGCGAATTTGCAGAAGGTCTGATATTTTGGGATACAGTTCAAAAAATATTTAAGATGTTCTTCTAATATCATACATTGTATTTATACTGAAATATCAAAACGTGTCACCGCTACTGCAAACTGCCCAAGTGCCGAATAAGGCGCTGCAAACTAGATGTACAAACAAACAAACGGCATCTTTCACTTCTAGACTAGGTACAGTGTATTACGTTGTTTCAAGCGCAACCCTCAAATTCAAATTGAGAGACAGCAGCTAGGCCCCGTTAATGAAGGACATCGACGTTGCCGGAATGGATCCAATCCATGTATTCCCGACCCGGAGGTGTGCACTCTGGCTCCAAAGCCACCCAGTCGATATACCTTGTATGTTGCACTTTTTTGGTCAAACACAGTATATTTAACTGTACAGCATGAAATGTCATTGGAGAGTTAACCTAAAAATTACGTTTGTCCAAGTACGCGTCAGAAATAGACTTGGATTATTAAGTGCCTGATATTTTAGATAACAACATAATTAGGTATGTGAACATAAGGTCAGGCCATATTGAATAACACGTTCGGATTCCCAGGCGCTTATAACAAGCTTGGCGGTATATCTTTGCCAGTGTCTTTAGTGGCCGCCGCCTTTATAAGCTCTCTCAAAATGAATTAACTGCAAACATCCCTAATTCAAAAGACGTACTAAACACCCTTCGCCCCAGTTTTAACTCAACAGCATTGTAGTCTATTCTGGAAGAGTTAACAATGTACAATTTTGACACTTCTGAATAATGTCAGAGTTATACAATTTTAAAGGAAAACTATACAATCAAATTTAATTGCTTTTCTGATTTTACCAACATGTTTTCAGTTTTGGGAGCCAAAAATAAAATCTGCAGGATCAGCCTTTATGTCATACCATGAATGCTGAAATCCGTTTAAGAATTCCTCACCATCAATATGACCATTACCATCCTGGTCAATATCTTCAAAGATTTCTTGGACTGGGGATGTGTTGCGAAGGATGGTAAGAAATTTGGAATACTCATCTACTGTCAGTTTGTCATTGCAGTCAAGGTCAAATGTGTGAAACCAATCCTTAGAGACTTGGACAAGTGCCTCATTTGTATTACCGACTTCCTTCTCGAAAGCTGGGAGCAATTCCTCAAATGTTATGGACGTCTCATAGTTAGTGTTTTCGTTAGACCACCATGTTTGATATACTTTGAATAAAATACCATATACCGCCTTCGCTCTCCAAGATACCAGAACCTGTTCAGCTCGCTTTGTTGTTAAATCAATAAACTCTTTTTTAGTGACCAAACCATCTTCCCTTGGAGTCCTACAAAAATTTGAATGAAAGCCATTTGTAGTACAAAACAGGTTTACGAATTCATTTAACACTTTTGCTATTATATATGAATTCTATAATAATCAGCTTATAGAGAAGGACATAGCACAGAAACAGCTCTCCTAAGGGTTCATAATGACATCATGCTTTCTTTAGACAAACAAAAAGATGTTATTTTAGTCCTTTTAGATCTGTCTGCTGCATTCGACACCATTGACCACAACATACTTCTGCACAGACTACAGTACCGATTTGGAGTAAAAGATTTAGCACTTAATTGGTTAACCTCATATCTAAAAGATCGAACACAAAAGGTGTCAATTGAGTCGTTGCTATCAAAGCCCACTATTTTAGAGTATGGTGTCCCTCAGGGGTCTGTGCTAGGTCCATTGCTCTTTTCATTGTATATGCTACCAGTAGAAGACATTATAGTTAAACATGGTCTCAACACTGTCATTTTTGCTGATGACACTCAAATTTATGTCACAAGTGAAAGTAATCGCTCCATGGCTATCACCTCAATAGAAACTTGTCTAGTTGAGATCCGAAATTGGATGAAAACAAACATGCTAGCACTAAATGATGGAAAAACTGAACTAATATGGTTTACATCAAGGTCTAAGTCAGACAGGGGAAATGCAATGAAATCTGATATTTGTATCGGTGGTGTCAACATCAATCCATCTAGCTATGTGAAAGATTTAGGTGTCACCTTTGATCAGTATGCAACTATGGATAGACGGATCTCTGAAATTTGCAAATCGGCATCATACTCACTTTGGCGAATTAGTAAGATACGTGACTTACTGGACAAAACTTCAACTGAAAAACTAGTCCATGCTTTCATTACTTCTAAGCTTGATTATTGCAACAGTCTCTTATATGGTTTAGGCAAAAATCATCTGAACAAACTTCAATTAATTCAAAATTCTGCAGCTAGGCTGGTAACTAAAATGGGATGGAATAGCCGAGAGCATATAACACCTGTTTTGATGGAACTTCACTGGCTTCCAGTAAGAGAGAGAATTTTATTTAAAATTTTATGTGTCATTTTTAAAGCAGTCACCGAGAATAAACCACTTTATATCTCAGAACTTATGAAGCAACATCAGCATGGAAGAGTTACCAGGTCTTCAACTTTTAGTCATTTACTTTTAGAACACAGTGTCTTAGAGAAAAAAGCTGGTAAATTTTACGGTGAAAGGGCATTTATGATATATGCACCCAAAGTTTGGAACACTTTACCCTCTGAAATACGAGCAGCAGGTGACATAGATACTTTTAAAAAGCTTTTGAAAACTCATATTTTTAGAATAGCCTATCAGTAGCTATCATATAGTTAATTTTAGTTTTTAATAAGGTGTACTGTAATTTTATGATTAATTTTAAATGTTGTCACTTTAGGTTCTTATCATTTTAGAATATGAATAATTGGTTTTTTAAATTAGTTCTTAGTCCTTTAAAATTGTAATGTGTTCTTATATTAGTATTGTGTTATTTAGCTCTTTTAAGTGAATGTTGTAAGGCGCATTGAGATTTTTAATGGAATGCGCCATAGAAAAATAAATTATTATTATTATATTAAAATATGTCATATGTGAAACAGCCTATACATTTTGAGAAAGATATAAAAGCACTGCTTTCCATGGGGTCATAATGTGCTCTGCACTTAAGTGTGTGTCCACGAGAAAACCAAAGCAAATGTAGAAAATGCGGCAAGGTGGGGGTGAACGGATTTACATCATATTTGGTGTGTTTGAACCTTTATATGAACAATATCTGAGGCTGCAATATTTCCCGAAAAAAATCCCTACTTACAGAGATATGGCCAGTGACAATTTGGGGGGTTTATCAACCAAAAATTCTTTTGAAAAACAGGGTTATATTGATTGGCCTTAAAGTTTATACAGGTGTCACCAAATGATTTAGTTTGGTGATATATTATAACCTAAAGATAGGGGATTAAAATGATATACACTTTTTCCACTCTCTTTGTTTCCATGGTAACAAACCAAGCGTTTTTCTCAGGCCTACAAACCACATGCTTTGAACACCCCCCTTCTATTTTTGACAATATCTTCATCTTCACAGGTCTTTGGGGTAAAGCGTGTTCAGGACTAACAGATAACTCATTAATCTATTTATACATGAAATCAAAACTTACTGCTGTTCTACAACTTGTCCGTTGTAACAGATAGAACATGACCTAATTTCTTCATTTTTCGTAAATATATCCGAACACGTATATCGGTGCACTGAACTTCAGCCATCTCTTTCAAGTCACCGAATGGTTTAAAACACTGTTAGTTGAACTTTTTATTTTCATTTTACCTATTCTAATTTTTTTTCTGGTTAAAACAAGCATCTAACACATTTTAAAACCATGTGAAACTAATGTACTAACGTCAGAACAACACAACGTCATTATCCAACATGGCGGAAATCGCAGACTGTTTGTTTACAAATCTTCCTCAACGAAGTCGTATATCATGTGGTTTATACTCTGTCTACAGATATAAAAAACATGTAGTGTATTGAAAAATTGCAACAGAGATATTAACAGTCATCTTCGTCGCGTTTACGTGAAGCAAAACAGCGTGAGTTACGAAAGCACACTGGTTCTTGTCAGGTGTGAATTCTTTTGTATCCGATGACAGCAATTGGACTTTTTCAAGTATCTTTGGGAGAATAAATGGGTTACACCATGTGACCAGCACTGGGATATGGGCTTGGTTTGTGCTGGAAACCATCCACACAGGGGAAAACGAGCCTATAACGAAATATGTCATGGGATTAACTTGCAGATGTCAGTGTAGACAAAAAGCCATTTGAATATACCGATGCCACTTGGTTCAGGTAAGAAACGGGTTTGTTTGTATTTTAATACAGGCTAAAATCCAGAAAAAAAGTTCACTCAGAAAAATGATCTAGGTGTAATTTTTTTAATGGTAAACGCTCCATTTTTTAAAAAAGAAAAATGCCCCCTTTCAAATAATGAAATTGCAGCCTAAGGACCTGTGATAATTTTATCTTTTAAGCTATATTTGTGTGGGTATTTATGTAGGTTTAATGGTACTTGGGTAAAATAAATTTAAGGGTAACAATTGGAATTAGATTGAAGCTAGGGCTGGTCTTGGCAAAATTGCTAGGCTCATCATAATTAATATTCGAAACCATGCCTTACTTATAAAACATGGACAAATGGGATAATAATTTATTTTTCATCAATGTATCAATTAACTTTCAGATAAGTGTTTTCATGTGTCTATAGTAAGCTATATTTATATTTCAGGCATATTTGAGAAGTGTTATTTGACACACAGTGATCTTATGGTCAGCAAAAGAGTCCAAAGTCTTGCAGAAACTGAAACTAGTGTGGAAATGATGGCTGTTGTAGAAAGGCATGTATGTAAATGAAAGCCACAATATAACAAATGCTGAGGAGATGCATGAGGCCCTAGTTTCTGCAGTTGGAGCCATTTTCTACATCCAACTAAACAGACATCTTCCAAACCTGCATGGACTGGAGTGTCCAATTACAACAATTTAGCTTTCTTGATTCCTACAACAAGAGAAAAGGTGTCTTCCTTCCTTGAGCAGTTTTAACATGAGTGATACTGATGTTAAAGTTAATTTGGGTTTTTCTGAGGCAAATATGCCAACTGGGACTATACCAAGCAAGATCACAAACAGGGAAATTTTTTCTTGTCCAGAGAAGTTTTCTCTGAAATCTTTTGCTACTAAGACTGAAGAGTATTTGTAAGGTCTTTTTTTAGACCACAGTTATGAAATGTGCCAAAAAAAAAAAAAACAGCTTTTGACCAAATTAAAGTCTAGTGGGCCAACAATCTGACTAAAGAAAAACTTAAAGCACATCAGCTGTGAGAGAACTCCACCCTCTTGAATATCTCACTGAGTTACACAATGGATGAGCTTTAAAGTCATCTAAACCTTTGAAACTATATTCAAATAAAGTAAAGGAGTTTTTACTGAAGGAGGTTAGAAGGGCACAAGAAACAGGCCAGCAGAACCTAGCATTTGTGAGCATGAAGATGAGATTGAAATGTCAGTAAGGAGGGTTACAGACTATTCAGGAAGAAAAAATCGGCAGTTATTTTTGAATGTATTAAAAACTTTGATGTTATGAGCTGTAATGTTTGATACAAAACTGCAAAGATGTTTCATAACACCAGGATATATTTTGCGGTTGTGTTAGTTTTGCTTTTTGAATAGAAAATTATCTTGTTTTGCTACATTATGATATAGTTTGTAATGATCACAACTAATGTTGCACTGCTTTGCATGTATTGCTATATTATAATTTTGTGATTTTTTTTTATTATTTGTAATTATTCATCTGAGACAACAATAAACTAAATTGAATAATTTTTTAGTTACTGTATGCTCATAAATAGTCACCAAAAAGTGGTGTGGATGATTAAAAAAAAAACTCTTGATAATTAAAAAAGATTTGTTCTGGCTTTGCTATCATAAATACTATGGCATATCCTGATCTCTATATAATAAATATTGCACCAAAAAGAAATCGCTACTAAACTAAGATTTTAATTTGTATTCACCAAATTGATGATATTAAAATATATATATATATATTAAAATTATCTTGTAAACTCTCAAGTTAATTGCCAGTGCCTCTCCAAAGTAACAGAATCTATGATTTATTTCCTCTAAATTTTTTGTCCATATAAATTAAGAAGTCCATATATGGCAATTTACAAATATGAAGCCCAGTGACCTTGACCTACTGACCTGATATTCATTAGTACACACCCACTTTCCATGATCACCAGCCCTATTAATTTAGTAACATCATTGTAGAGCAAAATGGTTTAATAAATTAATCAAACCTATCGTCTACATAGACTTGAATGAATCCACCACGATTTTTTGCCTTAAAAATGGCCAACTTTGGAGGTATTTTTCAGTACCTGTTTTAATACAGCAGTAACTTTTGAAACTTGATTTGGAATGACCCATATCTGCCTAAAATATTCATGCAGTTTTATAGCTGTAAACCCTGTGAAGATGGAGATATATGCAATTAAAGATGGTAGTATCAAAATTGGACTTT
Organism: Lingula anatina; assembly: GCF_051362555.1. Taxonomy (NCBI): domain Eukaryota; kingdom Metazoa; phylum Brachiopoda; class Lingulata; order Lingulida; family Lingulidae; genus Lingula; species Lingula anatina. The sequence goes on along the minus strand of NC_141771.1, from coordinate 2,289,852 downwards.
GGGGGGAGGGGTGTTATAAATGGGTGTGGCTCGCCCAAGCAGGGTCTTATCTGAATTCTACATATATCTGTGGCAAGCCAAATGATTGTTTTCAATGATTGTAAGGTCTAATATTTTTTAGTTTTCTCCATTTTTGTTTAATTTACACAAAATATATCATAATTTTTCCAAGGTAAAAATGGAGTCTCAAAGAGGCTACATAAGCCATGACTTATAATAGGCTATAATTCTCTGAAGAAAGGATATTTTTGGGATTCCTTCCTAACTCACGAATAACTTCCTAATATGCCTCCATACAACAAATTTGGTTGAAATCCGCTGACCCCCACCTTGCCACCCTGGGCTGGTTCTCTCGTGGACAAGCTCTTAATATAAGCTGTTTCAGAATAATAAGATCGTATTTTCTTATTGAAGATTTCCCTAAATCCATAAGATCAGTCACTGCGGTCCATTTCTTACATCCCCTAAACCGCATAAATGCCTACCTTGAAAATATTGGTAAAGATTTTCGAAAAAAAATATTGCCTAACTGTCATCTTATGGATGTTTGCTTGTAAGAGGGGTAGAAAAATAACATGAATTTATAGATGCTTTTTAAAATTATAGAGAAAATGACGTCGTCCCAACCACCAGATAACTTAAAAACAGGGATCATGCTTAATTTTGTTATATATAAAGATAAAACATATTACATCATTACTGTGAATTTCCTAGAAGATATTTTTAGGTTAAAATATTTATTCATTGGTTGCAACATGAGGGTTCTGATTTTACTCTTTGGGGTCATTTAGAATGAGAAGATCCGAGTGCCAACTGGTCCACGGCCTAAATATGGCGGACCTACATGAAATGAAGACCTCTTAATCCTGTTATGGTCCTCCGCCTCCCCCACGCGTCTGGTCGAATGGAGCCGAGATTTAATTACTGTTCCCCTGCAAGGACGATGCGTCGGGATGCCTATAAGAGGCGGACGGACTATTAAGCGCTCTTCTAGGTTAGCACATTATGGTTCTAATGGTTCTTTTGAAACTAAGCTAACATCTGGTGATAACTAGCAGGCATGGACAGATATTTGAACACATGTCTGGACCTACCTTCACATCATTTGAAGCAACAACCACCACTAGCATCAGAATTCCCAATACGATGGCCGTCATTTTTATATTTTTCCTTGTCAGGGCTTCTGAAAATATATGTACATCATATTTTTGGAGAAAGGAAAAGACTACGACAACAACGATATTTATGAATCAATATGAATCAGGGATATCCAAAACAACATGATCCATGCCTTGGGCAGATATGCATTACAATTATCCCACTTTTACAAAGAACATTCAAACCTGCAACCTAAGTACAAAATTGGGGGTACTGAAAGATATATATACTGAAATATCTGATTGATTATTCAATTATAAAGTAGTTGACCTTTACGCTAGACCAAATTTTGTGCATCAGGCACTCAAAATGTTTAACTAGAAATTATTTCACTTGCGGATTGAGCTCAAAAAAGGGGGTAAGCTTGACAGAATCATACGTCGGTTACAAACTGTGCCGTTGTCAATATCACTTACCAGCTTGTTTAAATGGTGTTCCCTTGTCGGATCTGCTGTTATGAAGGAGTGATGTATTTTTTGACTAACAGAAATGTTTTATTGCGCTCAGTGATGGTCCCATATCCAAATGTAAATCCTGTATCTCCGCCTGCATTACAGAATAGATTTACCCTATTCATCTTTCGATGTAACATGAAACTAAATTTGCATGTGGGTTGTCAAGTGAAAAAAATGAGACAGCTTTGAGTGCTTTCAACAAAATGTGACTTATGAGTTTTTTCGTTCAACCACTATACATTAGATCCACATATAAATTCGTTACATCCACTACATATTATATCCACATATAAAATAGAAGGGCTTGTACATGTATATTTGAAAGCATAATTGGAAGTGCTGATTTGTATCAAGAACAATTTTTAATAGAATTTTGTAAAAAGCACTCGTAAAATAGTAACTTTATTTTTTTTTATGTTTACCCTGTAATGATAAAATACCCCACATAGCTGAGGAATACAATTATAAGGCAATTCCAATTTTTCGAAATGGACAACATATGAAAATCATTTGTTCCAGAGGTCTAACGTTTTGTTGTTTTTTTTTTTTTTTCATAGTTTGCGAAGTGAAGTAGGACACATAGATACACTAATTCTGATGAATAACATTGTAAGCACTCGTTGGTTAGAACCACACGTGAGAAACCATGTGGTAAGCAATACTTAATTACCATGCTACGAAAAATAGGAAGACTTGCATTCTATTATTTATTATCCATTTGTTTTATTGTTATTTTATGCAATATTAAATTTAGGGAGAATAGAACGTTATTTTGGGTGCACAATTTTGATTGCACACGTTGGTCAATCCGATTGGAACGCATGTTTTACAACTGGTGAGTTAGAGTTCTAAGACATACATGTGCATCTTTGTTTCTTTTAATTGAATAGAGAACACCAGGACCAAACGTTTAAAATCTGAGGTACAGTACTGCTTAAATGCCTGAAAGTTAGAAAAATTTATCAAGCAAAGTGCGTGTACACTTCTGTATCACAACAGCAGTATGTGCAAATGTGAAAGAAATCAAGTAGCGAAATTTCTGAAAAAATTGAAGAAGACGTTAGCAATCCAATAGTATAAAATTCAAATGCAAACCCTTTTAATTCCGGCTGAATATGTCAATTTCTGGAGCCCATTATTAATTCACCAGGATTTGGCGCTGCGTCATACCATTTGTGATGGATTCCGTTCAAGAATTCCTCATCATCAATGCTACCGTTGCCGTCCTGGTCGATAGCAATAAATACATCTCCAACAGGGGCTGTGTTACGGAACACCGAAAGGAACTTGGAATACTCATCCACAGTCAGTTTGTCATTGCAGTCAAGGTCAAATGTGTGGAACCAATCCCTGGAGCTTTGGTCGATTGCCTCACTCGAATCATCAGCTTTCTTCTCAACAGCTTGGATCAACTCTTCAAAGGTTATGGATGTTGCATAGTTGGTGTTTTTGTTGGACCACCAGGTTCGATAAGAATGGGAAATGATACCATATACCGCCTTGGCTCTCCAAGATTCCAAGACATTTTGAGCTCGCTGCGCTCTTAAGTCAATAAACTCCTCTCTAGTGACCGCACCGTCTCCATCCATGTCAACAGTGTCAAAGAACGCCTTCATCTTAGAAATCCAGTGTTCAGTGAACTTTATATTAGAGTTCTATGGAATATGGAAAGAAATATGAAAAAATGTACATTATTATTTAAGTAAAAGAGCACATTTTAAGGTAAGTCATTGGTAGTGATTAGTGAAAACATTTTTCCAATCGTTGAAAATAAAGTTGGAAATGTTTTAAAATGGTTTAAAATTAATTAATAATAGTTTACAGACACACACACACACATACACACACACACCCACACTAGTGTATAGATACAGATATTCTCTATTACTGCAAAACCACACTGGGTGTTTTGCGCTATTTGATTTAGCATTTCCATGAGGTACTGGCACCCAAACTGTAGCAAGTGTCTGAACCTACCTTCATAGCATTTGAAGAAACAATACTTTCACACAGAACTACTAGCAGCAGAACTCCTCGAGCTTCCATGATGACGAAGGCCTCGATGTACGAGGATTTTTCTCTAAGAATAAAACATTTTTCTGCTTATATTTTTGTGACCAACTTTAACCAGATCAATTAGAATCTATGTGAACGTATCCCTAGGATACCTCTGACTGAGGAGTAGGATTGGACTCAGCAGCATATATATAATGGCGGTTATCTTTTCATTGGAAACATCTTCCAAACAAAAACACAGTGCCCTACATTTGCAAGAACTCGGGTATAGGAATATCATATTTCTGTCTGAAAGTATCGATTAAAACCAATTCCAATTTTATTGGACATTCTAGCAGCTTACAACCTCCTTAATTTTCAAAATACTATGTGGGAACAAAAATATTGTCGCTCCAGTAGCTCCATAGAAAAGTGTTAAATTGTTAGTTTAAAAAGAATTGTATTTTTTCATTAAACATCCCGCGGGTGACGAAGTGTGGAAATTATTTATGTGACTTTGAAAGCTAGTAGCCAATCAAATAGAAATGAAATAACCTCAGCTTTGGTTAAAGACATTGACTGTTGGAAATAGATTTACAGTTGTCCTTATCATCATACCCTAGCTTGGCGGTGTTTATTCTTTTTTACTGCTGGATTTTATAATAGAATTCAATGTCAAAGTGCATTTATTGACGGCGGTTTCAATTAATTTTTAAACTTTCTAACCACACATGTTACCACACTTGCCAAGAAATGTTATGAAAAAAAACCTCGAAAAATCCACTACATGTGACTTACCAGATGGTCTTTCCAATCGTCTGATCCGATGATTAAGCCTTAAGGACTGCTGTCTGTTTATATCCAATAATGTAATAATGTAATAGTGTAATGACTTCGGCGTGATATCAGTGTTCCCGTATTTCACTGTATATCCCCTAACGTCTTCAACTTTGCAAGTTGAACATAATTGTCTTTAAATGTAAACATAGTCATTTATTGTTGTGTGGGCTTCCAAGACAATGAAGACGCTACTTAGTTATGATGGTTCTTTAGAATATATGATCGATGTACAAATGTGTCTGAAAATGAGATGTTTAGAGATTCGTAACTTTTTCTTCGAAAGAGCATGTGCAGTTTATAATATATTTAAAAAATTGTGCCCAATACCATACATCTTTTATATACTAAAATACCAAAAAGTATCACCGCTACTGCAATCTGAAAATGATACATTGAATGTAAAAAAGAGAGAAACGAGTTATCATAAAATATGGCGTAAACAACGGGTGTCCTGTGTTTATGGATAACCTAATGGCATGTCTACTTTTATAACAATTCAGTTTTTATATATAATTTGAACGCTAGATCAACCCATGGTTTTATTTTCATTTTAAAGACGTGCAGTTTGACATGTATCAAGGTAATTTGAACAGAATCTGACTGCTACAAGTAATTATATGAATAACTCACCGGATTATATTTCTAGTCCTGATGATATTATCGCCGGCAATTAAACTAGGTGAGCATCCATGTGTTACTTGTATTCTTTAATTTAAATTAGGGTGTAAACACGAAATATGTGTTAGTAGAAATTTTAATTACATACAATGGATAGTCCTGAGTACACCACTGTACAAACTATTATTCTATTGCAATTATCAATATACTTTACCTGTCATGTTTATAATAACGACTTATTCCCAATTTTCAGTTAACGGTCACCAACTCTCACTGTAAATCACAATTGCGTGGTGTAGGATGAGCTTGTTTCAATCACTGTTCATTTTCTCAGTTCTGACCTATTCTATACCGTTTGTCATTTCTGAATAACGATATAATAGTATATGTATCAGATAAATTTGAATGATCTCCTGAACATGATGTTTATATTCCTGATACACCAGTCTATTCATTTAATGATAGATACCATTAAAAGCACAACTTGAAGAGGCTACATTGCGTTCAATTCCGTGCAGCAGTTAAGTAAAATTTACGTAAATCTTGCGTTCCTTCTCATGTGGTGAGGAACGTAAGGGCGAGTGTACACAGTCGGCCCTATGGTTGAGTACTGAAAACAAATAATAACATGGTTAGCCGTCCATGTCACGCTACTAGTTATCTCATGCTGTTGCGTAATGTGGATAAATGTCACCATGGAATGAACTATATCCCAACAATAACAACAATAATGAGTGTGTGCATACATATATTATTATTATTAATAATAATAATAATAATAATAATAATAATAATAAAGGTAATAATGATTATCTCTTAAAATCGTGCAACACGTGTATCAGCGCTGTATACATTCACATGTAAAAACACCCTAGATAACAAATCAAGGTACACGGTAGAACGGCAGCAGCTTCACTTGTGATATTACACAAAACATTGTGATTAAAGTGTTAAGTAACACATTAAATACTGATTAACCTACGTCTATTGTAGGGACGGTGTAATCAGTCCTAACTTCGAGTGCCGCGTACTGATGGTCCACGTCGTCCTCAATATCAAGACCGTAACCCTTGAATAATTAGGAAGCTGCAAGCTTAAATAGGCACCTCCAGTTGTATAGGCGTGGTGTAGGCCTACATTAGTTTCAGAAGTCACTATAGTGACACGTTTATAAATATCAGCTATCACGCTTCGCTCTACATATGGCCAGATAAAAAAAAATATATTAATAATAAACGACTCCCATGATTGGTAATTTTCCATATATTTCCGAGTTTATATTTTCATGACTATCATATTTTCTAGAGTAAACAATATTCAACATGGATATAACGCATGTGGTCGCTAAAGATAATTTACATTATAAGGTATCTGTATTTAGAAAGTTCAAGAGCTAGTGAGTCGCAGCGTGTAATTTGTATTTTATTGGCTGTGCGGTAGTATCCTGTTGCTTTTAACTACAGAGTTGACATTTAATATGGAATATTTTTTTCCAAAACATAATTCATCAGTGTTTTTCCTATTTTGCTGACTGATAAATGAAAATAATGATTAAAATCGTGTTTAATAACTTTTGATAATCTCTTCGATGTCATTGTGACATCAGTTCATTAACTGAATTCGTCAGTGAAGCAAACAAAAATACATCGCCTATTTTAAGTCATACGACAACCATTGAAAGCGATGTTTTGGATATTCCTATTTTCATAATTATTGTCTTTTAAAGAGTTACACGCCCCACAAAGCCCCCCCCCCCCATGTCAGTGTCTAGTCACAGCAACAGTCTCTGTTACGCTTGACCTCATCTTGCTGCTACCAGAGCTTTCAAGCCGCAAGGCATTGCTTATGATAGGTTTTTAGAGTTTAATCTGGAATAAAATTCTAGAATAAGGTTAACAGTTGTCCGGTTTGGTTCAGTTTTGATGTAGGACACGCAGGCCGTTGATTCGGCGAAAAATAACCTACCCACATATTGTCTATGTGGTTCAAATATGGCGATTTTGATGACCAAAGTAGCTACTCATTCCCTTGGTTCAGTTAGTCATCTGCTATTTTAAGTTCTCTGTGTGAACCGGCAAGCTCATCCTGCAGCCTAAAATCGTTCCTAAGGTGCCCCCTATCAAATAATAGTCAAGTGGTTCCCAGATTATTCCTTTATTTGATCTGGTTCAGGTTTTCATCGAAGCCTACCATTGGTGTTTTTGCACCGATGTGGTATCCACTCCAAATACTGACGCTGTAAATGACCCTAGTCACTTAATAAGTGGCACACGCTTAGTCGTAGGCCTCTATAGAAAGTCTGTAAACTCTGTTTTGACCAGTTTGGCGGTACAGGTGAAATCTGACCTCAATAAAGAAAGCCACGCGGTTTCAGTGTTTTACCCAGAAACTGTCATGGTCCCTAATTCATTAAAGAAACTGACTAGGGTGCTTTTCTGTTTACTGTGGCTTCCTCATGGGTCGCCTGGAATTCTAACCTGCTGAAACCAGTTTGGTGTTTGCTAAGAGCCTTGAAAAACAAGATTTGGTGGCAATTTGCCCCTCATTCAAAACGGCCTGGGTGCTTTTGGTTTTATTGCAGCAGCATATCCTGAAGGACAGTGAGTCCTGTACCCTGGTGATAAGACGTCGATGCAATTTGCCCCTCATTCAAAACGGCCTGGGTGGTTTTGGTTTTATTGCAGCAGCATATCCTGAAGTACAATGAGTCCTGTACCCTGGTGGTAAGACGTCGATGCATTGGGCGTGGTCTCTGTGTAGTGCATCAAACTGGGTATAACTCTATAAAACTGCGTAGACCGTTCCGTTTGACACAATAATCTGTCTGGCAATGTCTGTGTTTTTCGCGCCATTCTGGCACAGCTAAACAATTTTGTAAAACACTGCTTAACTCGTTTTACGCACTGCAAAACCGCTTGCATGCAAACTTTCAAATTCTTCCATGCAGTATTTGCCAATATATGGATACTTTTTTGACAGAACCATGCTTTGCCAAAGCCAAGCTTTGACCAGCCCAAATGAGCACTGCCCAATTAAATCATTGCATATTACACAAGGCAGCAGTGCAACAGACTTGGTAGTCAGTTTATTGGCAGCGACACACCTGACTTCACACTTCTCCAGTCAGATGTCTTATATGAAATCTGAATATTTTGAAAAAAGAACGCATTTTCACCTAGGTATACCTTTAAAACTAAAAAATTCCATATTAAATGTCAAGTCTGTAGATCATTCATACAAGCGAAAATATTTTTAACATTTTCAGCTTAAGAATATTGTTTCGCAAGAGGTTTCATTGGCATGACTTAATCAATTTGCTATATAAGATAATAATCCACCATATGGGAATGAATAAAAATGTAGAAATTTAATCATAGTACAGTCGTTATTTACTTACTATTTATAATTATATATGTTAATACTTTTATTTTCTCATTTATGCAAATTATTCTTCAAAATGAAAAAGACTTACCATGTTTTCATGATTATGATATGGTTTCATGTAACGTGATTCCTGTGTCTCGTCAGATGAACGTGGTTGATTATCAAAATCTTGTTGCGTTTCCTGATTTTCAACACAACTGTTTAGGAATCGAATGAGAAAAAATAGCTTGAGCTTTAAGCTACTGTTGAATTATCAAAATAAAATTATGCTTCATCATCACTGTCTGTTAAAGTTCTATTGGTGTTTGTTTAAATATATTAACTGGCGGACGGTTCAATTCAAATAACAAACATTTTACTTATGATTGTACTAGTGTTAGCGACGGAACTTTTCTCATGGCCAGAAATGCGCAGCATTCACGCGATACGCGAGGGCGCTACAGTAGGGCTTCACGTGACTCAACTAGCCAATCACAGCACAACAATGGCATCGCACACAGACTCTGTGATACACATGTACAGTGGTCGGAATAATTTTGTTTCCGTTGTACACCGGTGTAACATCGTTCGAAATGTTTTAATCCCTATCTTGTGAATAGAAGGGGGCGGACAAACAATGGAGGGCCGTATAAATCCCTTCAAAATTCGAACGCACAAACACAATAGCTTAGGTGGAATAACACAATACTTAATACGAGTGAACCCCATGACGCCGGTTTCTGTGGCCCAGCGCGAGCGTGACAATCCGCTGTAACTAGGTGTAATCAACAGCAGGATACATCAGCCAGAAGGTCCCTATTGTTTGTTGCGGCGATAGGATTATAGATTGAAGAGGCTAAACCCGTGCTAAGGCGTGCCACGCGAAGCGAACTGTCCTTTTGTTCACTAGTTTGGCACGCGCAGCTGGTTTTTAGTGTTGCTAACAAACTGCTAGTTAAATTTGTTATCAGTTATTTCATCCTATATGAAATTTCCGCAGTCAAATATTGAACTAATTATTGTTTCTTTGGTTGAAATGCATGAGCGTCAGCATCAATCTGTCTCAAAAAATTCCTATTGCATTAATTTATAAATGTATAATTCATTTATGTACTTACGTTTTAATTTGAAATATCTGCATTCAAGCGTTCAAGTATTTATAAAACATGAATGATAATGAAAGAGGAATAAGGAAATAACATATTACTTATATTATGCTTATATTATAATATTGAAATTAAATGAGGTGCATTGACATAGGCGCAATGACAATCCAACTACAACGTGCAACAGGGGGAAGTCTGGCTGTATGATCATACAATATACGAAAGTACGGTCAATTAAAAGTGTAAATCATCAGTTAAAGAGGAGGGGGTCTTACTATAGCTCGCTATCTATTGTTAAACCCGACTGTTATTATCTCTCGAACAAGCTTAAAGCATGCCTATACAATTACTGTGTTTCCGGCTGCCGTTCAGAATTATGTCGAACATATTTTGCTACAGTGAGAAACATGGTACACTAGCGACTTGTTTTAGATCACTCAAGAAAGGATGCATACGTGCGACACCAGAGGAAAAACAATCAAGTATGCATCTGATCCTTTAATAGTAATTGCACAGTGCATGTTACTAGACCTTTGTCCTAACTCAGTAGTTAGGAATAGGATGTTTGGATAAAAAGCTTCTATTCAACTCGCTTAGACCTAGGGCGTGATGCTATCATCCGATGAAACACGTAACTGAAACCTCTACCTGTACCTGAAGTCCCTTTAGCTGAAACAAAAACTGCCCCTTGAACATGTCCATTTTTTAATCGTCAAATAATTTGTGATTTCATTGAACGTCTTTGATCAAAAGCTTTCAAGTGACAATAACCGAACCGTGTGTTGATTATTAATTAAAGCGTAATTAAGTTTATTCAACATGATCTATTTTGTAAACGATACTTGCCAAGATTGAGCTTGGATTGATCACCGTCACTATTTAGCTACTCGCCTATAATGCGTGCTGAACGACAGACAACTTAAAAATATTATCTGTGTAACTGTGCAAATGAACGCATTTAGTTAAAATATAACAAAGCCGGCATTTAATCCATCGAACATATTTATATTTGTTCTTTTAAACCCAGTGTAAGGTTAACGCCAAATCAAAGCAAGCCTTGCAGACTGGTTTTGTTTAAACTGTCGTGCATCAAGTAAAGCTAAGTAAAGCCTGTTTCTATTTCGCAGTGTTCATCCCAGCCATAAAACTGAATGAAGGATAACAAGACTGTGCTTCAGGTTTCCAGGAGTCCCGTGCAACACAATAATATCGAAGGCCTGAGAGTAATACATATATGAGGCCGTGTATGAAAGATTTAACAAATTAGAAATTCAAGAATTTAAACATGCTTGGTACATGCACATCACTTAATAAGTCATTTCACTAAAATCGCATCTAATAGTGTTTAGATTAACCTTTACTTTTATCGATCTCATCCCATTGTCTGAACCAACTAAAAGAAATATAGTGAACATGAGGAAAAGTAACACGTTTACATGCAGGCGAAGGAGTTATACTTCAATATTAATCGCGAACAATATCAACAGCGACTAAAGACCGCTGTCTGTCTTTCACACTTTTACACAATCACACGAAGGTTTAATAAAGGGAGTCGCGGCGCGATATCTATCTCTTTCATTCGAACAACCAAAGGGCTGACCCGAAGTTAGCTTTCTATACTAATGTCCTTTTTATTGTATATTGTAATTACTCTACTTGCTCGCCTCCATTGTCTTGTAAAAGTGACAAAGAAAGTGTTGTATTCACACACGAGTTGAAAGAACTTTGCATAACTCCTTTGCCTTAAGTTGCATAATGTCTTTCTCAAGGTTATAATCAGTGTGAAGAGGGTGTCTTGCCTCATTTAAAAAGGGTGTTGTTCTTCATACTGGTTGTTGCTTAACTTATGCTAATCTTAAACTTTTATGTACCAATATGGTTTTAATAAATCGCCAAAATTATGAATTTAATGAACATTGTGTATCAAACGTTTTGATACGATTTAAATAAATGGACGAGGAGGATTACGGTATTAGGTTCTATTTACCTCTGGCTTTAACTTCGCCCTGCTATATAAATGAACAAATGTTGCAGATCGTAACAAAAAACTTTCTTATAGTGTTTTATGACATATATGATTTACACATTTGATAGTGAAACACTCCTCGACTTTAACGAATCACCTGACGTAAACTGTACCCGCGCTCCCCGAAGAAACTGTTTCTTTTAATATTGAAATGAATTGCTTTTAAGACAAAGAAGTCCATTAAACCCTTTAGTCTCAACATCATTGTACAGCATGTTGTAATTTATATTTAAAAAAGTTAATTTTTGTACTCCGCTTTCATCGAGGATACCTCAAGTTGAGGTTACAATTACATCGCTCGCCTATGCTACTGGAATATATATTTAAGGACAAATTAAGCTTTGTAAAGTCCCTATTGTCACACACCATAGATACTTTATTTTGTCTTGAATGAAAAAATAGCCTCAAATTATCGTTTTGTGCTTAAACCTTTCATTACTTGAACCAAGATCTGTACTATAGCTACCAAGACGTACATGCATCAAGTTGGGTCTGCTGGGGGAGGGGAGCATTTAAATGATAAACGAGGAAGTCTACCTGCAAAAGCAGCAGCAGTGGTTTAAATAATCGCTATCTAGACTCCTTTTGCTTTGACAGCAACATAAAAAGTGTTTAGGGAGAAAGTCACACAAAGACCCGACGTTGTTTTGTCTTCAGCATTTCCTCTTCCTTGTTATCTGCAATTACTATCGTCAATTAATGAAATCGAGAAAGGAATTAAGTGACGGCACATTGAATATAGTCACTAGGTGCATTTCACTGAATGTTTACAAGATCTAGCGACACATTTTATCGCCACGCGTTCTAGTTTGATTAGTTTAGAAAATTAAACAGTTACTCTGGCGGCTCTCCGTCATTGCTATGAATCTGACATCGAATTTAGTCCAAAATATTAGTAAATTCAGAATTATTAGCTAAAACGTAAATTGCGCTAATTTGTCAGATAATCAAAAATGCCGGTGATCCACGCGGAGGGTACGCTTTCCTGAAGGTAGCGGCGACGAACGGCGACGATATTTTTCTGAATAGTGAACCTTTATTAGTTACGAAAAGCCCCCTTTTCAACAGGCGCGTTTTATTAATTACTTCATGTCACAAAGTTAATTTATACAGGCAAAACTTTATTCAAGGAAATAGTTTCACGAAATGAACGAGAGTAAAATATAAGTCGGCACAAATATAAGGCATACAACAATGAGTCATGTTATGGATCATGTTATGGGCCATGTCGGATTATAATGGCATACCTTGATGCAAAACAGTCTATCGTTTCTTCCACCGCGAGTCCCTTTATTTAATGTAATGTATTACTCATTACCCATTTCATTTGACACTCTCTCTTTTTATCTCCCTTCCCCTTTCTCTTGTTAGAAGGAGGGAAAATAATTAAGCACTCAAAATCTGCACCACCAAACTTCAGAAAAACATAAGTCGACGAACCAGTGGGCTGATCCACAACATCCGACACAGCAGAATGAATCAAATAACAGCTAGCACAAATTTATATGCAGTTAGCTATAGTGTCACTACATACGTAATCAGCTGCACGCGCGAAGCTGTTGAACAAAAGGATAGTTCGGTACGGGAGACTGTTTGTTTACATAAGTACTCTAAGGGGGCGTGGCTACCCAGGCGACCAGGGGATTAGGCTAGTTACTATATGCCTTCAACAATCGTTTAGCGACCCTATCATTATACACTCTCTCTATTGTATTTTCCACCGCATTAATCGCAGTGTAATCTTCAAATGGTCCACGGGGTAAATGTACACATTCTTAATCCAAGTACGGTAAGTGCTCAGCCCATTGTCAGGTAGTGTTAGTTCATGTTAACAAGCGTCTGACATGTGCAGAGGAGTTTATTGTAATATATATTGTTCTTATTGTTACATTATTAAATCTAACTCTGTATCCAAGTAGTAACTATACTGTACCAAGTCAGGTACTGATGATGTGCAGAGGTCATTTATTCCAGAATAAGCCATTACCACTTTAATTTATAACTTTAATTTTGTTTAATATGTTATTCATGAAAGAGTTAATGAAAGATTATTTTAATTTGTAAAATCGTGATCTTATTCTTTTTATATTCAAATAATTGAATAATGTGGGTAAAATTAGTCTTCCACTTCTTATTTGTATTTTTCCTTTACTACAAGATTATTTTGGAATAGTTGCAGCATTAAAATTTGAAATAAATAGCAATCTGAAAGAAGAATTTTGCATTATTATTATTAAATGATGATAGGAATTTTGGATTAAGAGATTAGCTAAATACTGAGTAGTGATATTGTCAGTCAATTTATGTAGACTCTGATAATATAATTGAAAATACTGATTGAATTCTTGGCCTTGCACTGGGCAGTTTCACATTTGTGCCAAGTGCTTTTTTGGACTCCATTGTACAGTGGTAAAAGTTTTTAATTGCCATGAAAGTTTTAATCAGACTCTGTATGGTGCTGCTATCTGCTGGTGCTATCGGCAACGAATTAGTTTGCCTTTGTTTCTGAGTGAATCTACCGTCTAAAATCACTATTTCTGAAAATATGTGCGTTTTGCTGAGGGTAGGCTAGGCAATACACGGCAAACTTCTTAGTACGTGTGTACAACAGAATTTTTTTAAAAACCCTAACGATATTTGGTCAGGAGTTGCTTGAAGCATAGCACATCGTTGCTGTCTATCGGCATCAGGTCGTTAGTTTGTCAATTATCACGAATTACCCACGAATCGCGAACCCATTCATTTTCCTATGGCAATCTAGCAACTCATTAAAAGTGCACGCATGCGCAATGGGCTAAGCGTGACCTCATGCAGCGCATATCTGGGGATGTTATGGAATTTTTAAAGATTGCAGATTGATACTACGCTTGTGGGGCTAGTTACTGATAATGACGAGAGTACACATAGAAAATCTGTTGAGTCAGTGGTAAGGTGTTGCGAGAGTAATGATCTTATTTTAAACGTAGCTAAAGCCAAATAAATGATAGTGGGTTTTAGAAGGAATCAGAATGTACAACCACCACTCACCATTGGTAATGTCGAAGTTAGTAGGGTACATCATGTAGAGGAATTTAAACTACTTGGTATACACCTGAATAGTAATTCTGAATAGTAACTGGAAAGATTACACCGGGAAGGGTGTAAAGAAGACACGTCCAAGACTGTATTTTTAAGATCACTGAGAACTTTTACTGATAGCGTGCCTATCTTAGTTAATTTTACAGGTGTGTAATTGAAAGCGTCCTTGCGTACGGAATTACAATATAGTACAGCGAAACAACTGGGAAGGAAAGAAATAAACTAACCAACGTTGTGAAAACTGCAAGCAAGATTATCCGACAGGACCTACATACAATGGACAATAGAAGTGTCATCCCCTGAATCAGAGTAATCAAATAATAATCAAGTAATCAATAATCAAAGTAAGCAGATCTTGAGTAGTTATAATACCTGGTCAGTTTTTGTGAAATTTGATGTTAATAAAATGATACCAGGAGCATATCATTCCAGTCATTTATCTCCCCCAAAGAATTGGTTCAGTAGGGGTGACACTTCTATGGTATATTGTGTGTACCCAAGCTGTATGATATTTTTAAAAACAGAATGGATAAAAGAACTGTCAACACCATGGAATACTCTTCTTATCCTGCACCATCACTTTTTACGTTTTTACCAAGCAATAGTAGACTTTTAACTTTTAAAGGCAGTAAACACTCTTTAACAGCTTTAATCCAAGTGCAGTGACACATTTTAATTTGATCTCAAAACCAAATTCTTAATGTATCAATTGTATTACTTTTACTCTTGCTCCAAAAGGAAAACGATTTCCGATTTTTATAATTGGCTAGATAAACTCTTATCTTATCATTCTAGTTAAATAATTATATTTTTTCCTTTATAATATATGTAATGTTCCTGTATAATGTATACTCACTTGTTTTTCATCACTTTGATCTTTCGCCTGAGTATCACCACTACCACAATAAGTACTAAGACTGCCAGGAGCAGAACTCCCCCAACAGTGGTGGTGATTATGATGATACCAGTTTGGGTCAGGGTTTGGTTGGGTTCTGAGCAAGTTTGTCCAGTATAGGTAGTCGTCGACATGAACGTGTGTTCAACTTTGCACCTGTAGGATGAAGCCTTTTAATTATTCATGACAGTTTTGTGACTGTTTCACCTTTCGTAAACATTCCTTAGTGATACATACCTCTACCTTTGGTTATAACTAGACTAAACTGAATGTTTAATACTGCAATTCAATGCTGTGAAACGAATGTATTATCAAACATTGTGTCTTATCTCCACAACAAATGAGAGGCAGTAATAACAGTAGGTGTGACTATATTTTAACTAATTATTATGACCACCACTCGTCTGCCCTTTTTACATGTATTACTCACACACACTCTGCAGCGTAGTTCGGGAAGCGCACTGTACACTGCCCATGACCACTGCAATCTTGACCCTCACATTTCGGCTTACAGCGTATACCATTGGTTTCTGGCACACACGAGTAATCACGAGATTGGGTTCTAAACTCGCAGATGTCGACGTCATCATATAGTATACATGGATCCGTTAGACTTGATTTTGCTGTGCAGTGGAAGAAATGTAGGTGACATGTTACGATTATTATTATTATTATTATTATTATTATTATTGTACACATAAATATTGCTTCTGCCTGTGAGGTGCTTTGATTACCGTCTGTTTCTGCATAGTACCATACTATTCTATTATTTTTCCCATTACCATAGTACCCACCTGTAGCTAATTGTGAGGCAGAGTAATTTCTGTCTGTGGTAAAGGTGGTTCCATTGACTGTTATGTTTAAAATTGTGTTCTGACTCGACAGAACATCTTCGATTGTCTTTAACGTTTTACTACTAGTTCCATTTTGCCCTAAGAATGTTTTCAGGGCAAATATTAGGTTGTAATCAATGATAACGCTCCCAAACCTAAAACGTATAAGATGTGACCAGAATAAATTGTCTGTTGCTTTGGTTATGGGTTTGCTTTTTCATACATCACTTTTCTCAAGAAAGATATCCATTATCTAATTCCTTTGCAAACATTCCACATGGTTATAACATCATTTGCATTTGAAAACATGCAGGGACTATAAGGTTATTTTGTGTTTTCTTAATGTATTGATTGATTCTGAATTGGATTCGAAACACATTTTTAGGTGAAAAAAATTGTTTGATGGCAAACAAAAAGAGGGGCAAAGTAACCTACCTAAACGCTATTATTTCCACCCTCCTCAAGCCCTCGACTCTTGCCGCATTAAAAGTTTTCAGCAACTGAAATAGATGAGTTCCATATGCGCACTGATGTAGTAAAACAGAGAAAGAGAGGGAGACTTAAGAGACAGACGCCTAGATATATACTTAACCATACCTCACTGTATCATAATATACAAAGCAATAACTGAATAAATATACGTCGCAACATAGTGTCATAGTTTTTTGAGGGATGCTGAAAACAATGCAATATATATGCTTTTACCCCAAGAAGAAAATATATTAAAATGTGCCAGCCCCTATACCTGATTTTCCAAATATGTCTTTTCAATTTTGAATGTTTCTTCGAGATTGTCAAAGTCTGCTTCCGGAATTCTCAACGCCAATTTTATTTTCTTGTCTAATTCCTCAATTTCAGTGTTTTCTAAATGAGCAAAACATTATTATGCATTAGAATGTTTCTTGACATCACATAAACAGGAATATAAGCTTTCAATCCAACTCAATATTGAGGCAGATATTTTATAAATAATGCAATTAAAGGATACTTCAAGACAGCATATATATCCTTCATATTCGACTTTATACCTAGAGCAATTTTCACTGGCTTGATCTGCACTGTAGGTTTGCCAGGTCCCTGTGGTCTAGCTGGTGCAGGGGGTAAAACGGTTGGCGCACTAGTAGATTCATTAGTATAAGTTGGAGTTGTCCCAGTAAACTTCGTTGAAAATGATGTCAAATTAGCGGGGGAGGTCACAGATTCAACTGTCTTACTAACGGTTGTCGTTGGTGCTGAAGTACTGCTGGAAGCCTCAGGAATTGTGCTAATCAGCAAAAACAGGGCAATCTGGTTGATATTATTTCCAGGACACATTTTGACTTTCTGGAAATAGACATTACTGTTTTAAAGGTTACATTTACACACACTGGGTAATAGAAGTGCACCCCTACTGAACCAATACTCTGGGGGAGATAAATGACTATGTTCATAGTATCATTTTATTAACATCAAATTTCACAAAAAGATCAACAATACAATCCCATGGTACAGTGGTTTTATACTCATTAGTCACATTATAAGTAGACCAGGCATTAAAACTTTGATTAATCTGATTCGGGGGGGGGGGGGGGGGGGGGGGGACACTTCTATTGTCCAGTGTGTGTACAGTGGAGGTAATAGTTGATTTTCTATATAATCTGGATGGAATAGGGAAATAGTTTTATTAGTAAAACAGAGTCTACAAACGACCAATCTTCTCTAAATTCCAGAGTAGCCCCGGAAATAACACAAGCACATATAAAAGGTGGCATGGAAGGTTGGAATCTGGCATGTGGCATAAAAGGATCCGCCGTAAGCAGCTGAGACACAACGGCAGTTAATGACCAGCAAACTAATATTAAAAATACTATCGGCGGGTAGACCCAGGCAACTGCTGTATGCTATTAGGCTGGCTGGGTATACTTTTTTTTCAGTTTCAAGCTCTCTAAGGAATATTCGGGGAGTGATGAGAGAGAAAACAGCGCTATGTGTCAATGTAAACTAACTGTTTATATCGATGAATGGAGCATTCAATTGGACGCGGGGCATATATTAGAGAACCACAGGCGAAAATGAAAAAAAAACTTGGAACGAGGGAATCAACGAGGCTGTGATCACAGGTGTTTCTGACACGTTAAAATCCCTAGACATAGTTATTGGGACCCCCCCTCCCCCGTGGTCAGTGGTAAAACTGACATGCTAAAATGGCTGCGAGACTCTCTCCATGTGTGCCTTACCATCGTGTTGCTTATTTACCTGTGTTTATGACAATGTATTCAACTCTCTTCTCTCTACTCTAACTTAATTTGCATCTTAAATGCTGAGCTGTTACTTTACTACGGAAGAGTTTAAGGGACACAACACCACTCGAACGTCACGTGTGTGGTGTTGTGACCCTTACACGCTTCCGCACATGACACTGCTGTTTCACAAAATTTTAATTCCACGTCTAGTTATGTTAAAACATACAATACATGTATGCTTGTCCAGTATAAAACTCACCCGCCCGTATGTTCTCTTCAATTTAAATGAAGCGTTTGAAAACAAGGTCATTTATCTTATTAAAGCATGCCAATCTATCAAGATAAAGCAGTCAGCGTGGTTATAAATTACATTACGAAATTCCTTGTAAATGATTCACATAATTCCTGTTTGTGTTAAGTCCAGGCGAAGCTTTACGTGTATCTTCTCTATTTGACAAATTATCACTATGCGTTTATTTGCAGATGTCAATGACGATAAAAAAGGCTGCCAACACAACTGGGATTAATACCCAGCCTCTACCTTTAAATCCAAACATCAACTGCAGCGTCTTTCAATTATGTTTCGATGGTCCTATAATGCTCATCTGCACATATTCTAAGTGTATTGTCTTACTCTTTGCCGTTCTGTAATGTTGTTCGGTGGTCCATGCTACTGCACGTTGATGTCGAGCGATAACGTTGCGTGAAATGTCTTTTTTTTATAGATTAAAATGATTGATAAATAAAACCAAATAACTGAGAGTAACCCTTTTGCAAACAAGGTAACCTTAAAATTGATTTGTTTAATTTTTTTTTAAGTATCCTTTTCTCGCTTCTCGTATATACACAGGTCACATGTATCGGTAGTCAGACATGTCGCATTATTTACATCACTGTGCTTTTTCAAGTATCCCAGGGTAATCTTAAAGGGGCATTTATAGTTGTTTAGATGATATGAGTGGTGTCTAAAATTGTTTATCTAAAATAATCATCAACATTAAATGTATATATTATTCGTCAAAACGCAATTTAAACTTTGTTTTTGCCCATTTCTCGCGTTCAGTTTTACGCTCAGCAGTCTTCAAAAATGGTTTGCGTGCGCACAATTCATTCACTTTTACAACTAATACTATATATGGGCTTCCAAACCGCTGTGGTCATTGCATCATTCGATGCAAGGTTTTTGAGCGTTGAACGTTTAATTTACCTCTGTAGACATGTCATTGCCCCTCTTTATTATGATCCTACTTTTATTCGCGCAAGCTTTGTGTCATGCTTTCTTCTGCTTTATATCCCTCTTATGTGCAAAAAAGTTTTTTCTTCGCATCGTCCGCTGCATTTACTTGTTTTAATTCAAATTATAGCAGTCACGTGGTACGCCTGCTCACTTGGCCTTCACCGATGGAAAGTATAGGTTGAGCAATTTTCCCACATTTTTTTCACCCGTTCATTCATATGCTAGTATCTGAGTAACGTGACACGCAAGGTATATTAAAATCGCGGGATATAAATGCCATTTTTAGTATTTCATTTCTACGTACTGGGCGCGTGTAAGACGTTAAATTTGAAATAGATATTGTTTATTTGGAGTGTTTGATGCTGAGAAAGTGCTGTTTTTTGTGAATAATTTCAACTAAAACCGCTTTTAAAATATTTTTTTTTCATTTCAAATACCTATTTCTCCCATTTTGTAATTGTACAGGTCACATGTATTCAGGCATGTCGTTTTATTTGCATTACCGTGCTTAAATGTATCCCTCATTGCATCTGATATTCATTTATATTGAGTTTACAAACGCATTCGTGCACACACCCCCTATTCACTCTATCAAACACAAACACACCTGTGCACACAGGGACATACCCCCTTACCCACTCCCTCACATACCCCGGTATATACACCCCCTTGCTTGCTCACACATGCACGTGGCCTGCCTTAACCACACAAACAGGCGCCCCCCCCCCCCCCCCAACCCCCCCCCCCCCAACACTCACACACTCACACAACATTCTTACCATCACTTGATTTTGATACACAAGCTGCTATTTAGGGTATATTTACTACAAGTTAGCTATCAAGTATGGTCATATCAATAGGTTATTTTAACTGATTTAAAGGCTCAGTATCCTGTAGTTGTCTGGAAAAAAATCACCTGTGACAGGCACATTTTTAAATGTTGTAAACCCTCCCTCCAGCATCGTAACCGTGTGCATGAATTTATCCTGAAGAAGAATAAAAATAGAGTTCAGGGTGGTGGTTTAACGTTCCTTGTCAACCTAGTAAACGACTAATTTTAATTTCAAATGTCAAGTTCTTATCACACAACCAACAACAAACGAATGACAAATTAATGGAAGTACAGGTTAAAGTGCAGCGTCGGTGGCAAAACTAAATGTATATGCTAAAAACACAACATGTTTACGCTAAAAACATACTGGAAAAGCTAAAAGCTAAAATCTCAAAACAATTTAATGTTTTTGAAGTGCTTGATGCACTTAACATCCTGTTTACATTCTAGTTTTAACTATATTAAAACCGTCCAATGTGTTGTATTGTTAAATAAGACTTAGTACAAAGCGCCAGAGAAGAATTTCATCACCTGTGTTATGTTATGAAGGAAATATTGGAGGTTAAAAAAAAACATTTTATTTCAAGCTGTTCACTGAAGAAAAAACAATACTTTAAAGATAAACAACGTTTATTATTTTATGAATTATCATAATTCTTCATCTTTTTGTAAAAAAAGGTATTTGATTACAGTGAATTCTGCACGGTACATGTACATGTAGTTGTACACATCATTTGTTGTAACCCTGCACAACAAGACCATGTTATACGATCATTGATCACTATCCGGCTGAGTTGAATATGAACAGGGGATACGTTTCTGGTAGTGTTTTTCCATGCAAACACGACAGAAAAATGAAGATGGCCTAAGATTCCCAGTAAAAGAAAGTATTCAGGCTGGATCCTGTTTGACGCAGATTACCAGGAAAGTTTAATAACCAGGCTTGAAACAATATATGACGTCAACAAAATCATTTCAGGGACAATTCTTGATAAGCCACTTCTCATTTTACAACTTTCCAGAGCGCGTTGTTGATGAGTACGTAATAAGAAACGCAAAAAAGCAAAAAGAATCTGAAAACTTCTACCAAGCACACACACTCTTTAACATGCATTTACTAATTGCGTGCATGCATTCAATGTATTAAGGGTGTTGTACATAGGTATATTTCTGACGCGTATAATGGCACTGCAATATTGCTGTAAACTTTTCATTTTGCTAAGGGTGGAGCTAGTATCGTGTAGATAATATTTGGACAGAGACGCCAGTCTCTATAAGCAAGTATCTTTAATTAATTGAATATCTAATACTTTTCAATTTGATAATTATGCATAAACCGATTCATATATACATTATTTCAGTTACGAATACTTGAGCATACAAACATGTATAAACTCGTGTTTGGATGCAATATAAATAGCCCGTTATAATATCAATAATAGTACTTTTATTACACACAGTTGTATTTACCTGCTTCATACGTAGCAAGTCTTCATACAACTAACATTGATGCTATAGATTATAAAAGCATTTTATAACTCTACGGCTATATTAAATAAGATAAATATAGTTCAATACTAATTGTCTAGCCTGAAGGGTACTTGGGACAGACATTACTAATCAATATCCATTTAGACATATCATGCACATACACATGCAGCTACAACCATCATGGGTCTTGTATTTGTTATCCTTCTTATAATATCTTAAGTTTCTTTATAAACTGCTTTCTCAATTCCTT
Organism: Lingula anatina; assembly: GCF_051362555.1. Lineage (NCBI taxonomy): Eukaryota > Metazoa > Brachiopoda > Lingulata > Lingulida > Lingulidae > Lingula > Lingula anatina. The sequence continues at coordinate 2,267,453 of NC_141771.1, read as the reverse complement.
TACTACTACTACTACTACAATGATGCTACTACTACAACTACTACTACGACTACGACTAGTGACGGATTTAGGGGGTGTCCTGCCCACCCCCCCTCTTCGATTTCTGAAAAATAATCACGCCAATGGCCCCCTCTTGAAATGTAATTCTTCTATTTCTAGACTTCGTTCATGCAAACACTCGTATTTCTGCAGTAGCTGTATTGCATGATTTTGACGTATTGTAATACTTTGGGTAATGTCAGAATCTTATTTTAGTGAACTTGTTTGAAACATTCGTTTCTAAATTTGGATCTCCAGTAATTTCTTCAAACAAAACAACCTGTCAGGCTTTTTTTTAACAATTCCAGATCTATATCAATATCATACTTCAATCAAATATGAATATTGAATCAACAACTTATATTAGTGTTTTATAAACACATATATATCAGCTAAATTAGAGATAATTTAAAGATAACGTCCATTATAATTGTGCTGACCCTAAACTGACATGCTCAAGTAAAGTTTCCAAGTATTTCTCAAACAGACTACCGTCATCCATAGCCCCAATGATATCGTGTAAAATGACCGATAGGTGTCAGTAGTAACCATATGATATTCACGTATATTTTGGTTTGTTTTCCTTGTGGTGAGGACCGTAAGGACGGCTGTACACGGTTGGCCGCCTAATGGAGTACTGAAAATAATATAAAAACACCCGATTAGTCTTCCGCGCTTCACTTGTTCATGTTAGATGGGACTTGTCAAACACGCCTACGAATATTTCGACGACAACTTGGATATCTCACATATTAAGTAACTTTGAGAATCAAAGCAAGGTGTAAATGCACAACATGAACTACCAAAATGTAGTCACTGCCTCTACATAGTCACTACATACAACATTGCTTCTATTGAAGATTTATTTATCAACTTACGTCTGTGGTAGGGTCGATATGATCGAGCCTCACTTGGAATCCTGCGTGCCTGGGGTCCAAGCCGTCGTCGACGTCAGGGTCGTAACCCTGAAATTATAAAGTACTAGAACTACCCGCAGTACATATAAGCATTTGCAGGAGTCACTATCGGTAGATATACAAATAGTACACTATAACACCTAACCTGCAGACAGATACATGGTAAAATATTACTTAAATGATTGGCTTTTTCATACGTGCAGGTTTCCGTTTTAAGAGTTATACTGACAGTTATAAATTTCTAGGGTAAATAATACTTAAATTTAGTGAGCCGGTATACCCAATGCGTATCATTAAGTTTCCATCTAATTTTTTTTCGGTTATATAATATTGATTATATGTTACATGTATCAGGAGATGATGCATAAAAGGAAATGAAAATTTCGCTTTTCACTTTTGAAATATTGCTTCAGAAGAAAAATTTTCATTATTTCCTTTGACTAAACCGATATTGGCAAGATAATAAACTGATCCATCATTTTGGAATGAATTAAAATGTATAAAATGCTGTATGACACTTGATTGCTTATTCAATTTTTCACGTTTTTGATTTATGCAAAACATGGTTTATTATAAAAAAATACTTACCTTGTTTTCATGATAAAAATGATTCCCTCTGTTACGGAATCCTGTAGTTTCTACGTCGGAAGAAGAGCTTGACTGATTATCCAAATCTGACTGCTTTTCTTGACTTTCAATCTGCCCATATCTGTACACGAATGGTTTGAAAATTAAGTTTTTTTTATTTTGAACTATCGAATGTTTAAAAAATCTAGCACATTGGTATCACTGTCTTTTTAATATCTTTTGAAATTCATTTTTACATTAAGCCAGTGATAGTTTTTGAAAATAGATTTAATTGAAATATATCAACTTTATACTTACTTGTTTTTCGTAGCAATGTAACTTCGCCTGAGTAGCAGCACTGCCGCAACCAGTACAAAGACTGCCAGAAGCAGAGCTCCCCCAACAGTGGTGGTAATTATGATGATACCAGTTTGGGTCAGGGTTTGGTTGGGTTCTGAGCAAGTCTGTCCAGTATAGGTAGTCGTCGAGATGAACGTGTGTTCAACCTTGCATCTGGAAGTTGCGACGTTTAAATTAAAGATGATGTTTATGACTACTCCAAGCTTTGTGAAGTTTTGTTAGACAGATATCACTATCATTGGTTACTCTAATTTTATTGAACTTAAAACACCGCATTCGTTTTTTGCAGAACGGATTCTTTTTTCGAATATTGTTCTTGACTACAAACATACACGTGTGGGAACACTTGAACTATGGTGGATGCTACTACCTCTTTACTTCCTCTTACTGGCCACAAGATTACACATATGTCCCTCACAACAATAATTACTTACATGCACTCCGCGGCGTATTTCGGGAAGCGCACTATACACTGTCCATGCCCACTGCAGTCTTGACCCTCACATTTCGGCTTACAGCGTATACCCTTGGTTTCTGGGACACACGAGTAATCACGAGATTGTGTTCTAAGCTCGCAGATGTCGACATCATCATAGAGTATACACGGGTCCGTTAGACTTGATTTTACTGTGCAATGGTACAAATGTAAGTGACATCTACGATAAACATATGGTAAACCAAACAAAGTGCAGAGGTACTAATCGGGTGTATGCAGTGTTGGGAAAGATAACTACTTTCACATAAAAAGTAAATCTAAATAAATGTCCCAGTAAACCTTAGCTACATTTAAGGTTGAATGTGGGAGTATAGATCTAAGTATGTGTAGAGTAATCAAAACGGACACTGGCACATTTATGTTGATGTAAACCATCACATATATTATTCTTATCAAGTGCTAGTAGAAATGACAAATCATAACCTAGAGAGTCTCTGTATCTGTCAGCCATATTGTCATTGGTGAAATACCTTTAATCAGTTACTCCCTAAGGTAAAATTTTGTAATCTCCCATACAAGAGACTCTTTATCAGGAAATTTATACCAACCACACAAAGAGTATTCCTAACGGTACTCTAAAATTCGCATATTAATTACGGTATATTGTGAGTTCCTTTTTGTTAATCTTCTAGGCAAAATATACTATTTTGTTATTATTGTTTTGATCACCAATATCATAGTACCCACCTGTAGCTAATTGAGAGGCACTATATTTTTTGTCTGTGGAAAAGGTAGTCCCATTGACCGTTATATTTAAACTTGTGTTCCGATTCACCAGAGCGTTCTCGATTGTCTTCAGCGTTTTACTACTTTTTCCATTTTGCCCTAAGAAAGTTTTGAGGGCGAATATAAGGTTGTAGTCAATGATAATGCTTCCGTACCTAAAAGGTATAAGATGTGAATAAAATGAATTGTGTGTGTTGTGTAGTTACGCGTTTTTTTTTCTTCTTTTTTTATCGCATTTTGACGTTAAGATAGCAAACAAAAAGAGGGGCAAAGTAACCTACCTGAACCTTATTATTTCCACTCCTTTCAATCCCTCGACTCCTGACGCATTAAACGTAGCCAGCAACTGAAATAGACAAATTTCCTTATCATAATAATTTAATAGAACAGAGATAGACAGGGATAGAGCGTATCTATGCGTCAACATCTCATTAATATACAGTAAATTACTGAAAAAATACATATCGAAGTAATATAATATTAACCAATATATGTCATTGTTGGGAACAGTTATATAGACCCACTTTGGCCTCGAAGAAGAAAATACCTGATTTTCCAAATCTGTTTTATCATTTTCGAATGTTTTTTCGAGACTGTCAAAGTCTGCTTTCGGTATTCTCAACGCTAATGTTATTTTCTTGTCTAATTCCTCAATTTCAGTGTTTTCTAAAAGGAAAAAAGTATGAACTCAAAATGTAACTTGGCACAAAACTGTCAAATACGTACAACGTAAAAAACAATGGAAAAAGCCTCGGTCACAACTGGACGCATCATATATCAGGATCGTACGTCCCCTGCGATTTTTTTGGTGTTGTGGAGGCCGTGGAGGTCGTAGAGGTAGATGAAAGTCTGCCTTGCGAGTTGCATGGGCCACATGAGATGTCCTTTCAAGCAGGGACGCTAATTGCAAGGGGCATTTCTTGAGTTTGTCTTGCTTCCCGTGTACGTGGTCCACACTCATCACTTACGAAGGGAATGTAATGCACGGCGAAATAGTGCCCTTTGCGTCAGTTTTGCTTCATACTTGCCTCACACGTTTGTGGTGATGTACTGACGGCGTACGTCAGTTTTGCTTCCTGTTCTCCTCTTCTTTCTTCTCCTCCTCCCTTTTTTCTACTATGTAAGCTTCTTTCTCTTGCCATTTGAAGGCATATTAGAAACTAAGCAAAAATTTGAAAATTTTGAAAATTGTTGTACATTTTAAACAGTCGACGTTCGTTGTAAAGACACGAGCGTGCGTCGTGAGCACTTCTTTTATACACCAGGCGCAGGCCTAACCAACTACCAGACTCGGCACCTACGGATCCAGAATAAACCGGTATATCAGACCACACTACCCGTTTTCAAGGTGTGTGTCAGATCGCATTACAGAGTATCAGCCACCACACCGATTTTGCCTGATGCGCGATATGATAGCGATGATCGTAGTAATAGATAGACCCCGAGTCAGCGAGGGTTATGTGGCATACACGAGTGCGAAGCACGAGTGGATGTTACATAACCCTCGCTGACGAGGGATCTATCTTATTTAGACCACGGGTCCATTTGCGGGTTATAACGCATTCATGCGAGACGTGCGGTTATGCGAGTTACACCAAATCCACTGAATCTTTTGTTCTTCACTTCCACCGTGGTCTAAAGCGGGGTTGGAAAGTAGTGCATCTCATCTAGATTCATGCGCTGCTGCAATTTTCCCCGTTTATGCTAAAAATCTGACAATACCGCAATTTTTAACATAAAATTTAGGTTCGAACATAGCCAATGATGTTTTGTATATAGGTACTTGCAAACTTATATATTCATTTAGAAAAGTAGACCTAATTTTGATAGCGGAAGCATATTCTGTCGGGGGTTAGATATTTTCTGGACGATAATCAGTGAGTCGTCTGTCGCCATATTGTTACTCGGAACTACTCCGATGTGTCCGCACTCGACAATAGTATGGAGCTGGCGGAATGAGCCGAGGATTGCCGATTTCCATGTTGTTGTATTCATACGACTCCTACTTGACGAAAACGAGGCGCGATACCCGGATGACAGGTAGGCTTACAAAATTTGTGATAGGGTATGATACTCTGTAATGCGATCTGACACATTCCTTGAAAACGGGTAGTGTGGTCTGATATACCGGTTTATTCTTGATCCGTAGGTGCCGATTATGGTAGTTGGGTAGGCCTGAGGCGTGGGGTGATGCACGTGCGATGCATTCCCAGTGTGCTCTCGACTTTGTTCGTTAGTTGTGATTGCGTGCGCCTTACTCAACACGCAAAGGGCACTTGCTCCTTCATTGCTTGCGACGTGCGTCTTGCACAACGCGCGTATCTCTTGCGGCCTTGCTGTTCGCAGGCTATTCGTAGAATATTTTGAACATGCCCAACATCCAAATGTTGGTAGCAAACAGCCCGTAAGAGCCCGTACGGCCGGTTGTGACCGAGGCTAAATGTTGAAAGGACGTTACTTACATCACATGACTACTAAGTTCAAACAACTATATATAGGTACTTTTCCACTTATTAAAGGTCACTGTGTTTTGCAAAGCTAATATTTTTCTAATAGCATATCAAAACAATCGTGAATGAAGAACTTCAAACAAACTTACTTAGGGTAATTTCCGTCGGCATGATCGGAACTATATTCGGTTTGGCAGTAGGTGTCCTAGTGTCGGTTTGAGTTGATGGTTCTTCGGTGTAACTAAATGTCGTAGAGATTCCAAGTCCAGCTGTAGACGGTGGAGGAGTAGCTGCAGTAGACACTTTCCCTGTGCTACCAGTAATCGTTGCTGATTGTGGTGTTGAAATGGCACGAGTGGCCACACTCTCACTTGTACCACTAGACTTTACTGTTGATAGTAAAGAAATTGAAACGGAAGTTACGCTTTCACTTGTCCCAGTAAAATTTGCTGTTGATGGTGTTAAATTAGTGGTTGGGATCATACTTTTACTTGTCCCAATAGACTTTACTGTTGATGGTGTTGATGGAGCAGAGGAAGTTACCACTTCACTCGTCACGATAGGTTTTGTTGTTGATGGTATGAAAGTAGTGGTTGGGGACACGCTCTCACTTGTACCACCAGTCTTTGCTGTTGGTGGTAAAAAAGTAATGGTGGAAGTCACACTTTTACTTCTCCCACTAGACTTTGCTGTTGATGGTGTTAAAGTAGCAGGGGAAGACTCACTCGTCACTGTCCCACTAGATCTTGCTGTTGATGCTGTAGAAGTAGCCGGAAAAGTCATGCTTTCACTTGTCCCACTAGACTTTGCTGTTGATGGTGTAGAAGTAGCAGAGGAAGTCACGCTTTCACTTGTCCCACTAGACTTTGCTGTTGATGCTGTAGAAGTAGCGGCAGAAGTCATGCTTTCACTTGTCCCAATAGACCTTGCTGTTGTTAATGATACTGAAGTAGCGGGGGTACTCTCACTATCACTTGTCCCACTATATTGTGTTGTGGATGATATTGAAGTAGCGGTGGAATCCACACTTTCACTTGCCCCTTTAGAATTTGCTGTTGATGGCGTTGAAGAAGCAGTGGAAATCACACTTTCACTCGTCACTGTACCTTTTGATGTTGACATTATTACTGTAGTGTTTTGAGTTACACTTTCAATTGTCCCACTATAATTTGATGTTGATGATGTTGAAGATGCAGCGTAAGTAGGTTTTGTTGTTGACAATGATAAAGTAGTGTCTTGTATTACACTTTCACTTGTCCCGCTTAAATATACTGTTGGTGGTTCACTCGTCACGATAGGTTTTGTTGTTGATGGTATTAAAGTAGTGGTTGGGGACACGCTCTCACTTGTACCACCAGTCTTTGCTGTTGGTGGTAAAAAAGTATTGATGGAAGTCACACTTTCAATTGTCCCACTATAATTTGATGTAGAGGGTGTAGAAGTAGCAGAGGAAGTCACGCTTTCACTTGTCCTACTAGATTTTGCTGTTGAGTGTGTAGAAGTAGCGGAGGAAGTCACGCTTTCACTTGTCCCACTATACTTTGCTGTTGATGGTGTAGAAATAGCAGAGGAAGTCACGCTTTCACTTGTCCCACTATACTTTGCTGTTGATGGTGTAGAAGTAGCAGAGGAAGTCACGCTTTCACTTGTCCCACTAGACTTTGCTGTTGATGGTGTAGAAGTAGCAGAGGAAGTCACACTTTCACTTGTCCCACTATACTTTGCTGTCGATGGTGTAGAGGTAGCAGGGGAAGTCACGCTTTCACTTGTCCCACTATACTTTGCTGTTGATGGTGTAGAAGTAGCAGAGGAAGTCACGCTTTCACTTGTCCCACTAGACTTTGATGTTGATGGTGTAGAAGTAGCAGAGGAAGTCACGCTTTCACTTGTCCCACTAGACTTTGATGTTGAATGTGTAGAAGTAGCAGAGGAAGTCACGCTTTCACTTGTCCCACTAGACTTTGATGTTGATGGTGTAGAAGTAGCAGAGGAAGTCACGCTTTCACTTGTAACACTAGACTTTGATGTTGATGGTGTAGAAGTAGCAGAGGAAGTCACGCTTTCACTTGTCCTACTAGACTTTGATGTTGAGTGCGTAGAAGTAGCAGGGGAATTTGCTGCCAATGGTGTTGCAGAAGCAGTGGACGTCCACATTTCAGTTGTCACGGTAGCTTTTGTCATTGACGGTATTGCAGTAGTATCTGGAGTCAGACTTCCACTTGTACCTCTAGAATTTGTTGTCGATGGTCCTGAAAAAGTAGTGGAAATCAAAGTTTCACTCGTCACTGTAACTTTTGTTATTAACGGTATTATGGTAGTGTCTGGTGTTACACTTTCACTTGTCCCGCTAAAATATACTGTTGGTGGTGTTGCAGAAGAGGAGGAAGTCACCACGTCACTCGTCAAGCTAGGTTTTGTTGTTGATGGTATTAAAGTAGTGGTTGGGGACACGCTCTCACTTGTACCACTAGACTTTGCTGTTGGTGGTAAGGAAATTGCAACGGAGGTTACGCTTTTACTTGTCCCAGTGAAATTTGCTGTTGATGGTGTTAAAGTAGTGGTTGGGGTCACAGTTGTACTTGTCCCACTAGACTTAACTGTTGATGATGTTGAAGAAGCAGTGGAAGTCACACTTTCAGTCATCACGGTAGGTTTTGTTGTTGACGGTATTATAGTACTGGTTGAAGTAACACTTTCACTAGTCCCTCTAGACGATGCCGTTTGTGGTGTTGAAGCAGCGGCGGAAGTAACACTTTTACTTGCTGTAATAGAAGCATCAGTGGAACCTGGATTTTTCACGGTGGACGTCGATGGTATTGTAAGAGAAGTACTCGAGGTCCCTGCAGCCACACTTTGACGGTTATAGATCATAAGTACAGTTGCAAATTGTACGACTTTTCTCACAAGATACATCTGAAAATAGAAAAATTTCAACAGAATATGGAATACACTTGCTACCTACTTATAGTGAATTATATTTTAATTAGTCAATAGACGTTTACTTATTATATCTTATAAATGATAAAACATCAGGGCCCGGTTGAACCAACGGGGCGTACATTTGCTCGGATACAGCTGTAGTAAACCGCAACGCCCGGCGTCAGTGCGCCAGGTTCACTCTCCGTGCTTTCACCTGTTGCACCTTGATCATGTTATCTACGCCCGAGTATTAATATATATATATATATATATATATATATATATATATATATATATTACTGTTATAGAACCAAGCCACTGCTCAGTTATACAGACAGAAGCTTTGTGGAAGAGACAAACAAATAACATCAAACATTTCTACATTAACTGCTATAATTGTCATCTTTGTCAGACTAGCCATGGTGGAAAACGAACTACGACCGCCATACACCACAAACATGGCAGGTGTACATTTACGACTAGGTTAAGAATGGTGTAAACAGTACTCCAGTTTGGTGCAACTGGCTTTTCTCCGGCGCATCATTTTGTGCTGAAGTAACTCTGGTCAAATGAGCTGCGACCCGTTGTTGCATCCAGGCCCAGGATTTTAAACACGCATTGAATACATAAACCGGTTCTTGTTTCAATTCAGCAGATAAATATTATGACTGTCGCATTTATGTCGCAAAAATCATCAAATGTGTGCCTTTGCAACGGTCCTTGCAGCGCAACATCAATCGTGACACTGTAAAAAGTGTGTTGCATCCAAATATAAGTGCTAAAATGGAACTTGATAGAAAGCGGAATATTTAAAACCATTTCTTAATAGTTTTGTGTTTGTTATAAGTGTCTGGAAAAATACCTGGCAAAATAGTTTTTTTTTAACATTTTGTCAGTGATATTAAACCAATCAAAGACTCCATTTTTAGGTGTTTTAATTAGTTAACCAGTCCAATAACTGCTGTGCAAGGGTAAAATAGTGTAATGGTCGATTTCCCTGAAAACATGCATGGTGTGAGAGAGTGGTCGGTTTGTGACATAACCCAGAATGATGCCTAAGGTGTGCATATGGTGCAAATTGTTTTGTTTCACAGCTATGATATATACATTTTTTAATGCTCCATCAGTTACATGCATATTTAGACACTTCGGGGAATGACGTTTAATTCTCATAATGACTTTTCGTGTACTAAGAGGTCCTCAAAACTAATGCAAACGACCTATGTTTATGTTTAACAAGGAGCGTAGATTGTTTTGGGAGTACGTGTGTTTCATATCACTGTGTCCACATTACGTTGCGGCATTCCTATTTAAGCTATGACTTTAATGTTTACTCGTACCTTGATGTAATACCCTGTAAACATGAGGGTTTGATAAGCTTAAGCTCTCATGACACGTACACGAAAGAAGACATAATGAGAAATAAACGTCCTTCACCGAAGTGTCTAACTATACATGTGGCTGGGTTGATAGCCGATTGCGTCTCTTGTTATCGGGTAGGTTATTATCTTTGCTTAATGAAAATATTACCTCAAAGCTCGATGACTGTCAAACCACACTGTGTAGGATACTGTTTCCGTTTTAATTGTATTACACGCAGCCATCATTATCTTTGTGTATAGATAAAATGTTTCAAAACACAATGATTTATCTTTCTAAAGAATGACAACCTATAAAGGTGTGTCCTGGCTGGGGTTATAAATCACAATGAGTTATCTTAAGGTACACATGATTTCTGTTTGCGCTTGGATCAGGCATGTATCAATCTAGTCTCTTTGTCACTATAGTACTACGTGTATCCTCAGGTAAGGTCATGACCTCTGATTGCCTAAAACATAAATGGGTCGGCACGCTGTACAAAGTCTTAGCATTGCCCTTAACATACACTCTTGAACGAAAATGTTACTACACTCCCATTTTATAACAAGATATACATCAAAACTGTAAACAGTTATAAATAGTACCCTTTTTCCGAGACACCATAACTAACGTGACCTACGGTACAAAAAATTCAGGCCTACCCAACTACCAGACTCGGCACCTAAGGATCCTGAATTAACCGGTATATCGGACCACGCTACCCGTTTTCAGGGTGTGTGTCAGATCGCATTACGGAGTATCATACACCACAACAAATTTTGTAGCACGACTGCGGGCTCATCCACGCTCGGCTGAACAACCTTAAACTGTACTCTTACTTTGGAGTACTCTATTTTATTGTCTCTATGGGAATATATGGGGACTTTACGACATTCGGTTTGAATGTTTTAACCAATTTGATAGGGCTTTTTTGCATTGTATTAGATTAATGTGGCAGTCTAAGGTGCATCTAGGTGGCTTTCAAATTTATGCACCCGGTTTTAAAATCATATAGCGATTTTACGACAATCGTTTACTATCCAATCAAGGTGACAGCCGAGCATGCCAGGGCTCATCCTGTCGGTGTTCTGGCTGATACTCCGAAATGCGATCTGACACACACCTTGAAAACGGGTAGTGTGGTCCGATATACCGGTTAATTCAGGATCCTTAGGTGCCGAGTCTGGTAGTTGGGTAGGCCTGAAATTTTAATACCCCGGCAGAGGTATCCAGCTTTTAACATGATGCATAATTCTGATGTTTCACAAAATTAAATTTAAGTCTCCATAAAATCAAAAAGACACCACAAAAACAAACACAAGATTGCTCTTCATTTGGTTTGCCTACGTACGCGTGTGCATGTGTGTGCGTGTATGTGCGTGTGTGTTTAAGTGGCGCGCTGCAGATTATTGAGGAGTTGATTCTTCTCTGCACGTCACACTCCAAATGATCTCACATGTGCTCAAAGGGGTTAGTATCAGCACTCAAAAATGGCATAATTGCGTTTTTCCAATAAATCACTTATCGGAGGAGAACTGTTAGCACTTGCGTTGTCAAAATGATACTTCATTACCTCTGAAATCTGTAACACGCAAAAGCTAGAAAGTTCCAGTTGTTTGATTTCCAAAAAGAGGTACCTGTTTTCAGTCCAACGGGAAGCTATTAATTAATGGCAAAATTGTAAAAAACATGTACATCTGGATAGGTGCTGACACATTAAACGAAAGGTCACATTGCAGGTTTTCCAAGTAACATGAATTTGTAATAGATGACATGGGCATGCACACTCTAGAAGTTTACAGATAACCCGTTACTTTATTATTGTAATCTGTGTTGTTTCAGAATCGGTGTGAATTGAATTTTCCCAATAGTACAGTTAAGGGTATTGTTACAGATCTTTTGAAATGCACTGCAGACACCCATAAGAAAGAGATCTGCAGTAGCCCAACACAGGTGTCACAAGGGCATTATGACCCAATGCGTCCGCTTTGAAGCATGAGCAGTTTTAAAACGAGGGATATATGTATGAACACAGAGAAAGATTGGTGTTCACATCCACGTCTCGATTCTAATCCGTGAAAAAGGACAAACCGGGAATAAATCATTACCTGTATGTGCGCTGCAGATGATATTTATTGATCACTATATGTTTTATGCAACTCAGACTTGGTCTTGACTTAATGTGTCTGACACTCACGCACATTCACACACACACGCGCGCGCGCGCGCGCGTGCAGATCCCCCCTTACCTCTGAGACACATAGACGTACAATGCACAAAGATCCATTGTACCCCTACCCCCACCACACCCCCACTCTACCCCCCCCTAAAACACCCCCACTCAACCCCCAAAATAACCCCACTCTACCCCCACCACACCCCCACTCTACCCCCTAAACACCCCCACTCTACCCCCCCCTAAAACACCCCCACTCTACCCCCACTCTACCCCCACCGCACCCCCACTCTACCCCCACCGCACCCCCACTCTACCCCCATTCTATCCCCCACACACATTTATGTAGCTCAAAAGTTAGACTTTAATTTGCTACACGCTATCTATCGCATATTCACAGTTGTCAATATTTAAGTATGTACGTAACACATTTTCATCTAAATTTATCTAAAAGACAAGATACATGTAACAAAACCCTTTAAAATGTTTCCGTGTTCTCCTCCCAGTATTGATAGGTTAGGCCACACTTTTTTAATTTTATGGATGACATCCTGCGCGCGCACGGATTTTCGCCCGTTCTCCAAAAAAAAAAAAAAAAAAAAGCCCCCCCCAGCCCCCAACGAAGTCGGTTGTCGCAAACGTTGTTATTGAATTTGCAAGGAAATGAGCTTTCTGCGCATGCGTATTTTCGCCACGTGGAAATGCGGCCACTTTGCTGTCAAATTCATCTCTAGGATTACTTTCAAATTACACAACAATAAAAGTCATCAAGAGAATGGGCGCCATCGTTTTGGATTGGTATGCCATTGATATTAGGCATGGAGATATCACCTTTTTACAATTGTGCGAAAGGCTGGCGGCGGCCGAAACATTTCTGTGACATTCTGTATAAAGCAGCACATTAATACCAGGTTTTCTGTAGCGAAAAAAGGGTCGACAAGGGCGTCGAGGTATTTGGTGGGCTGAAGGTCGGACAGGCCACCTGACAGTTTAGCTGCTTCGTGTGAGTTGAAGTTGACAAAATGGCATCGTCTGAAATGACCTTTAATAGATTTGGTAGTATTAAGCACATCTTTGCATCATTTTTTAAACATTGCTGTGAAGTGTTCAAAATGTTTTAATATTCTGAGATTACAAATAAAGACGCACTGTTTGATTGATATTTGTTTTATTGATTGCTATACCAAATGAATGCATGAAATAACCTTAAATAGATTTGGTAATATGAAGTATATCAATTCATGACTTTTTTTACATTTCTACGAAGTATTCACAATGCTTTAATATTTTGAGAGCATGGATAAAGACATATTGTTAGTTTGATACGTGTTTCTGTGGTTAAATTTGTGTTTCCAGCTGTGTACTGACAGCATTCCTTTACTTAAGCAGTTTTTTTTTTTTTTGGACTGTTTTTTTTTTTTTTTTTCGCCCTCTCGCACCGATTTTGGGGTACCCAGAGGATGTCATCCATAAAAATAAAAAAGTGTGGCCTTATCAATGTTTGCAAAGGAATTTAATCAGAATAGTAATGTTAGTAGAAGATTAAAGGAAGCAATCAACATTCCATGCCAACCTGGTTATATATTAATTTGATTGTGAACACCAAGCATCTTATCTTACCACCAAAATTCATATAAAAACAATGTCAATCAGTTTATCTAATGTCTAATTAAAGGAAATTCAGGTACGAGCAGCTAGTCAATCGCAGAATAAAAGCTGGGACACTAACAACAAAATACTGTTCCAGAAAAGATTAAGTATAATGACATTGAAAACGCATTGACATGTTTGAAGCCAAAAAATATTGAAACAGTAAGCGATTGGATTGTGTTTTCAGGCCGTTTCAAATTTAGTGCACTCATCAGTCGTATCAGAAATACGAAGTGATGAGATGACAGGCATACATATGGCGTGCACACTACATCAGTGTTGTTAAGATAAAACACTTTAGGCCCATGGTAACAACTAAACGTGGTAAACGCGATATCAGATTGGAAAACATATCTTTTTTTTTACTTAGCTAATGATTGAAGTATTTGAATAGAGCAAAATTTGTACAGTAACTTTTAGAGTCCTTTGTTGTTACATTGCACTGCTAGACCGAGGCCTGCATTGACAATTGATAGTCTTGCTTGTCTAAATGTGCGTACATACACGCTGTATTTATTTATTCATTATTTTATTCATTTATTTTATTTTATTTTATTTTATTTCATTTTTATTTTGTGTTTTTTATCTTGTAAAATACAACTACTATCTCTCGGTATGTCAAACAGAATACCTGTATCTCCTTGATGCTCGAACTAAGAGCAAAAACAAATAACGCCCTGTGCATCACGAAGCCAACAGTTCAAGTTTCCTGGTGCCACAACAAATCTAAAGCTCCCCAAAACTAAAACAAGTGGTTTATACTTTCATGTTAAACAAGAAACGTTAAGTGTTTTGAAGGTACGTATTTTAGATGTCACCGTGTCCACATTCAATTTGCGGAATTTTTAAATAAACTTTGACCCCAATATTTACTCGTAAGTTGATGTAATTCCTTGCGAAGATGAAGGTTTGATAAACTTACGCTCTCATGACACATACACAAAAAAAGACATAATGAGAAATAAATGCCATTCCCTGAAGTGTCTAACTATACATGTAGCTGGGTTGATAACATATTGCGTCTCTTGTTATCGGGTAGGTTATTCTTTCTTCTTAATGGAAATATTTCCAAAAGCTCGAAGTCTGGTCAAAATCACACTGCAGGATATTGTTTCCGTTTTAACCGCCCGCACGAAAACGAAGTAGATACTCCAGCGCAGTAGACTACTGCAATCATACTGCAAACATGCTTCAAATCTGCTTCGAAGTGGGAGCTTATTAGCATATTTGAAACATGCTTCTATCATGCTGCTAATCTACTGCATTAATGCTCCTCCTCTGTACAACCCTATGTAATTTTTGAAGTAGAATTGCAGTAGGCTATACTGCATTTCTACTGCAAATATGCTCCACACCACTACTGCGTTAATGCTTCTTTGCTACTTCGATACTACTGCATTTTTGTGCGGGCGTATTACATGCAGCCGTCATTATCTTTCTGTGTAGGTAAAATGTTTCAAAACACGGTCATTTGTCTTTTTAAAGAATGTCAACCTATCAAGGTGAAGTCCTTGCTGAGGTTATTAATTACAGGTAATCTTAAGTTACACGTTATTTCTGTTTGCGCTTAGATCAGGCATGCGGCGTTATCAGTCTAGTGTCTTTGTCACGAATACTACGTGTGTCCTTAAGCTACTTGACCTCTAATTTGCCAAACACATAAATGACTCGGCGCGCTGTAAAAAAGCCCTTACACTGTCCTCAGCATACACTCTTGATCGAAAAGGTTAGTACATAAAGGGGATTCTCGCTAAATTGCAATCGACTTAAGCCGTTTAAACTGAAAGAAATTTAGCGAGAAATCCCTCGAAAATGGATCGATTATGTCAGATCAATCTAGATATGAGGACCCAGTCTTAAAAGTCCTCCAAAACTAAAACATGCAGTCTATGCGTTTATGTATAACAAGGGGCGTACATGGTTTTTGGGAGCACATATCACATTGTCCACATTACGTTGCAGCATTCCTAATAAAGCATTGTTTACTCGCACCTTAGTGTAATATCCTGTAAACATGAGGATTTCACAAACTTAAGCCCTCTTGACGCGTACAAGAAAAAAACATAATGAAAAAATAAATATCATTCCCCGAAGTTATATACATGTATCTATACATGTACCGGAGGTGTGTTGATAGCAGATTGCGCCACTTGCCAAGTAGCTCGGCACGCTGTACAAAGCCCTAGCACTGCCGTCAACATGCTATCTTGATCGAAAAGGTTACTGCACTTCTGTTAAAATATTATGGCCATTGGACACATTTGAGCCATGACACTAACCTCATTGAACACATTTGAGATGGTTTTTGAGTACGCATTGCAAAGGAATATTAAAAACATAATAACATGGACCAACTTCGCCAAGTTCTTCATGAAAGTAGGGCAGTATTCCACAAAGCGCCTGTCCCTACTGTCCCAAATCCTGGAAACTTATCTTTCAAAATGCATATTTCTAAAACGCTAAAGCTCAAATAAAAGTACCGGGTGCTAATATTGCTTTCTGAAATACATATGAACATGTCGCTGCCTAAGAGACTGTCTGGTCATTAAGAATTAAGTAATTAAACAATAATATATAAATCCTATTTTTTATAGTTGGAAATGAACATCAACGAAATCCATATATAAGTGTCTTGAGCTACGAGCAATATTTGTTTTTGAAGGCAACTCAGTTTGGAGAGGTTTAACTCCCACTACATATAAGTAACCTTTGAAATTCACTATAACGATGGCCTACACCAAGAATTCTAGTATTTGTAAAAAAAAAATGTATTTTCGAATCATGAAGATGAAGGATTGTGTTTTTGCATTAGATTGCAATAATATATAAATTCTATTTTTATATTTGAAAAATGAACATCAACGACATCCATATATATGTTTCTTGAGCTACGAGATCATAAAGTGGATATCCACACTTACGTTTTGCTGCGCTGGAATGCCTGTTTAGTGGACTTTACCTGATTGGTATCAATCAGATGGTGACTTCTTTTTATATCGTTGTTTAAGGTGACGTTACTGTCTTATCAAGCAAATACGCCCTAGTGATAAAATAAGATAAACTAGCATACAACTGTGTATTAAATAAATCATATTTTTTTCTTGCACACATTGTGAACATACATTTTTTAAGTTTGCACATTATTTCACGGATTACAATATAAAATAATGTAGTCGTTTTACTTTTGTTTAAATGCATATTTTGAATCTTTCCACAAAGAACATCTTATTTTTTCTTGCGTTTATATACTGCTTTATCGGTTTCAAATACAGCCTAACACAAACTACACACACATATATACATACAACGGAAAATACAATTCATTCAACACACATCACTACATTATCAAACTCAAGCTCAAAAATGCATCAAAGCCACAACGCGCCGAATGCAGAGTGGGTGTTCTCTGTGCTCTTCCAAAACAGTAAAATGAGTTTTGCAGCTGATTGTTCGTATCCTATTTGCAGTGTTAAACAATGCACACTTTTTACAATCAAAATCATTAAAAAGAAGAGCCACACTTACTTTTTGCTGGACTTGAATGTCTGTTTTGTTTTAGTGGACTTTGACTTATTGGTATCAATCACAAGCGGACTTCTTTTTATACCGTTGATTAAGGTGACGTTGATGCCTTATCAAGCAAACACGCCTTAGTGCTTAAATGATATAAACTAGCAAATAACGATGTGTAAACTTTCAATCAATAGACGCATAAACATGGTAGTTTAAAATATTGAAATATTTTCAGGCCAAAAAGGATTAAGACACAATGTACGCGGATTACGTTTTCAAACCGTTCTATAGCAGCAGCAGGAGCAGCATCAGTAGCAGTAGTAGTAGCAGATCTATAGTATATGAAAAAAAAAAAAAAAAACGGGAATTGAACCACGTATCCAATGAAAGCATATATGATCTTAGATAAAAAAAAAGTACAATGATGCTGAAGTTGAGTAACGTTTTATTGTTTTCTTTTTTTTCCAATTTTCTCAATTATTAATGGTTTTATTGAAGCATAATCAGAGCAGGACCTGCAGGCAGCATTTTCTGTTACCTTTAATAAACTGAGTTAAATTGTCATATATATATATATATATATATATATATATATATATATATATATATATATATATATATATATATAGCTCGATTATTATACATGTATCAGTCATAATTTCACGGCGTTCCAGACCTTGCAGAGATAATCCGTGTTGTATGTTTTATATACTCCTCTGCCAAAGAAGTGTCACCCCTAACGCAATGCGTATATGATACAGAAAGTCATTCTATATTCAACTTCTAGAGGGATTTTATTTCACAAAAGTTTACTAATTGTACCACCATGAGTTACCGAATCATATTTAAAAAAAAAATTAAAAAAAAACATACTTTAGTATTTTGTAAAGTATCGTCTGGATTGGAAGACGTACTTTGTGTGGAGTCGAAAAGTTCTGTAACGTTTGTACCACATACTGTACATAGATAATTTGAGATCATATTTGTTTGGAGAATTATCCATCAGTTATCCATTTCTGAGGATATCCTACACATCCTTTTTATCTAGGGGATTAAGCTGGCCATTGGGAGTGGTGGGTCTAGGATCTGGTTCGCACATAACCAGCCTGCTGTTGCATTGTCTGTACGTGGAGTAGCATTACCATGCTAAAACTTAAATAGGTGATCAGTTTCATTTCCAGTGCTTGGATGCAAGGGTCTGTATAACTGTTCCCGTTGCCCTGATCACTGTCAGTTAGCCTACACCACAGTAGTCAACAAACCCCATGCATGACTTATGTTGGGTGCTTCCTGTCGACTAGAGGCAGAACATTACAGATCCACTGATCAAATATGGCCGACTCACTTAAGATTAATTTCCTGATGGCCTCCCTGCCTCCACATGTGCCATGTGTTTTATTTCTTATAACCATTTACAATGCTATTAATTCTGGTTTTTAATATTTGTACATACAATTTTGTTTAAAGGCGGCTCATGAAAACATACAAACAAGGGTACAAAGAAAGATTAAATGCACCACACAGATACAGATACTGGGATATCAAAGGGAAAACAAATCATTCCAGGGCAAAAAGTGCTATAAAAGTGATTTTTCTACAGTAAACAATATTTGTTCGACACATTTTTACATTTGTATCTACAGTGATTTCTTCAATGTCAGATATCTATTCATTCTCATCATTATATTGAATATTGATTTCAAGAGTTTCTGTTTTATAAAACACAATCTATGTCATAGATATATTATTGAAGGGATCGCTGAATTGTGTTTGTGTACTGCCACATTCAAATGTTACTATACGCAGTATTGCACGAAGGGACTACCGTAATCCGTAGTGTCAATACCATCATGTAAAGTGATCAATAGGTGGCGTGAAATGCTCGATAGGTGACAGCACATTATATTCACTTATATCTCGGGTTGCTTTAATTGTGGTGAGGACCGTAGGGACGGGTGTACACCGTCGGTCTCCTAATTGAATACTGAAAACAAAACAACACAATAAGTATCCCAAATGTCTTCATTTATACTTGGATACCATGTGGTGAAGCATTATGAAAGGTGATTTGAATACCAGACGCATTATGTGACATTAAGAATCAAGATATACCAAATGTAGGTCAGGCGGTATTGATTATAAACAAATACAGCTTATACACTACATTACCACGCCAAACGAGTGTTTTGCTTGTAATAAAATAAAAACAAAATATTTTTAATCAACTTACATCTATGGTAGGGTCGATATGATCAAGCCTCACTTGGAACCCTGTGTAATGTGGGTCTATGCCGACGTAGTCCTCACCATCAGGGTCGTAGCCCTGAAATATTAGTATCACTGTTGTAAAACACGACTCTAGTTTCACCTGAGTAATACTAGTCTGGTTAGATCATAAAATACCCATATGTGAGCAGTCCAAAAAGACTTCATGTCGGAGCCACTCGATCACCCCCAATGAGGCACATACTTGGCAAAAGTTAATTTTAAAATAATTCACTGATAGAAAGTAAAGGAGTGTTCTCTTCGATGGTTGTTGTTTTCACCATATCCTAGCTGAACAAGGTAGTGTTCCCAAGTTTAATAATGTGCAATATCGAATTAATGATATGTTTTGTTCTCATATAAAGCAATGTCAATAATGAAACGTGGCACTTGAATTATGTTCAAAATAGCTAAACACTTTGACTGCAACGTGTAAAAGGCGATGCATATTCCTACAGCCAATGGCCATCTACTGCACAGTACATTCAATCTATTAAAATAAAACAATACGTTCACATACGTTCATCTATTGCAATGGAGCCCGTAATCTTTTAATAAAACAAAAAAAAACACACGCACGTTATGGTGGTGTACATAGCGTTTCATGTCACGTGACTCTTGGCCTGAGTCCTCAGACGATGTTGTTGATCGGTCTTCAATATCCATGTTTCTGTCTTGACCTTCTAGGTACTTGTATCTGACAATGACATTGTTATCTTACAGTGATTTTAACGAGGAAATAGGTTAATTATGACAAGATTGCATCCGCAATCATCAGATTTATTATTTGCCTACACATTTCGATACATGAATGTTAGAGTAATTTATAAACTGTAATCGTGTTACTCAAACGTTTTCTTTATGAAAAAAATGGTTAATAATGGGTTGCACTAAACAAAGATTATACATTATACTTATTAATAGCCCGTCAATGTGACTTCAATTAAAGAAATCTATGGGAGCACAGGGGACGATAACGATATTTACATGTTGGTGTAGACATTTTAGGACTAATCCATATATAATGTCACAGGCCCGCAGCCAGAGAAGATGGGGAAAGCGTACTCTCTGAATAAATTTTGCTCTAGGTGCACCAGCGTAAAAGGTCCATGTTTTCAGTAAAAGACCCACCGTTTGTAATAGACTACGGGCCTGATATCAAATACCCATTCACACTTTTAAATGCGGTTCCAACTGACTTACTTGCTTATCGTAGCTTTGTTCTTTCGCTTAAGGATGACCACCCCCACGGTCAGGGCTATGACTACCAGCAGGAAGAAACCGCCCACTCCGGCCGTGATAATAATGATACCAGCCTGAGTTAGAGTTTGGCTGGATTCTGAACAGTGTTCTCCCACATATGTTATCACAGTGAAGAATTCCTCCTCAGAAAAGCACCTTGGTTGTTATGAAATAATAATAATAATAATAATAATAGCAGCATTTTGAGTGTATTGAGTTCTTTAGATGAAAAGTAATAATTCACACGTGAATGAAATACCTAATTTCAGTTTGTGACAGAATTCTTTACAGACTTCTGTGGATAAACATTTAATTGGAAGTCAATTTAAAAATATTTTTATACTCTATGATCACTATCAATGTGGGGTAATTTAAATTGCCATTTTGGAATGCATTCAATTTGGCGGTATATGAATAATATCGCTGATTTTGAATTCGTTAATATTACAGATGGCAATCACAACAACAAAACGCAGAACAAAAAAAAAAAAAAAAAAAAACGCTGAAAATGATTAGTTTACATAAATGATGAATACGACATCAGCTCTGTTTTTAGACTTACTGGCATTTAGGGTTAGAATTCGGGAGTGTGACTCTGCACTTTCCTTTACCACTGCAATCTATTCCAGCGGACTGACATTTGTTCACACAACTAATAGCCTTCGTGGAACTGTGAAAAACACATTCATCTTGCCACTCTGATGTTGCTTCACAAATGTCAAAACTGCTTCCCGGTAACTTGCACATACCTTTTATTTGATCTCCTGAAAAGGACAAGCAAAATCTGCCATGTACATCGTGTGTGTTATTTTGAGTTTTCTGCATAAACTACAAAGATACTCTGGTAACCCACTATGAATAACATAAGCCTTATCACTACACTCATTATATGCTTTTGCAGTGCACAAATCCAAATACATGTTTCTAAGATTGGTTTATAATATTTTAGAAAGCATGCATAGCGTGTGTAAGTACAAACCTAGATGTTTAATTTGATCCTTGCTGTAATTGCGATCTACCGTGTAATTTTTACTCCCAACAACAATGTTGATGTCAGAGTCAAGAATCGTTTCCAAATCATCCACAATTTTGGGAACCGGAACATTTGCGCTCTTATTTATCTGTAGGAAACTCTTCAATGCGTATACCAAATCAAAACCCACTATCACGATTCCTTTCCTGTGGCAAAAGACAAATAATATAAATATAAAGGAACAATAGATGTATTCACAACCAAGACCTTAGAGAGTTAGTCTAGTGAGACAAGGGTAGCCAAAGCATGACGTGTAAGTACATGAAGGTAAAATTGATCGTTGATCTTTTCGCGCATTTGAGGCATGTACTGTAGTGCCAAGCAATACATGTAGGGGTGTTTAAGGTTTACGCAGGTTAATGGCTAATTTGGTTAATATATTTACATAATTATTCATTTGCATAAGAATACAATGAAATTAAGAAGTCGGAAGTTAAAAAAGGTGTGATATGTAAACGGGACGCTGTTGTTTCTTTAACAAATTAGTACACAAGAAATAACGTATCATATATGTATATATATACCTGAAACCTTTAATTGAAACTCCTCTTAGCCGACCAGTCTCGTTAAATACGCTTGACAGCTAAAATTGCGAATTGCAGATAGTTTATTGATGGACACGTGATAAAATATAAAATAAGTCAATGTCTAAATAATCCAAAAACAACACTATATATATATATATATATATATATATATATATATATATATATATATATATATATATAAGATAATTTTTGGACAGATATTATTTTTATTGCAATAGACAATACAACATACAAATACACAAACGTTACAAACAAACTATACTCATTACGATAGCACAGTCCAAATTATGAGACAGAATTACAATAAACAATGCATATCATAAATGTTACAAACACACAACACTCATTACAGTAGTACAGTCTAGGTCGTGAGGCACACATTACTATACTACCACCCAGTCCTTAACAGTAGCAAAGGTATGGCGCACAGAAAATCAGCACTGGTTTATCACAAGAAGCACTTTGCAGGGTACTTTATAGTAGATTGAACCATGCAATGTAGCGGCGAGGTGGGGTGGAGGGTTCGAGCATTAATATATTTTACGTAACAGTTGTTTAAAATAGCGATGATGCACATATGTTATTAAGAACTGAACTTTTGTACTTTACAATATGTATTATTCTGCAATCATTTCATTGATTACCTGCATGTAGTTTTTGTAAGTTGATATATGTTTATTGCGGCTAAATAGCAGTAAATAAAACAAATACATAGCTTTTTTATCTAAGCCTCTTAGTTTAACCTGTTTTACCTGTTGTTTCACTTCTAATGCGTGCTTTGCAAAAGTAGAAATCTCGCCAGACAGCAATCGCAGTTCTAGCGCAATTGTCTTGTTCAGATTCTCGGCGTAAGTGACATTCACCTCTGAAAAAAATGAACAATAATAACTTTCTATTATATAAACGTTACGATTTTACCGATATTTTGAGAAGCTTAGGCTCTGTTCTCACAACTTTTAGATCGATCTATCACCGCGGGGAGTCTCACTAGATTACTGTCAGATAATCCCCCTTAAGTGTCCGTCCCCGCCTACTACAAGCTTTAAGGGGTAATTAACTTTCGTGTCCGCCCGGCTGACAGCTATTTAGCGTGAACCCCCAGGGAGTTAGGTCGATCCAATGTAGGTCGATCTAATCTATGAGAATGGGGTGTTAATTATCTAAAGTCCGGATTTCGAAGGGACTTGTTTTAAAGCTACCCTTCCCTTGAAAACATTTACAGGATGCAACCATTTATGATAGTTCACTTTCACTATGATAATTTAATGATTCCATTTTAGTATGCCATTATTATATTTTACTTTATTTCTCGTTCTATTTTTATTTTATTTTGTTATAAATCTGGGTAAAAGCGGATCGAAATGTGAGTAATATACCCGTGACTTACGCAGGGTATTAACTGTTGGTCTGGCTGGTGTCGTCTTTGGTGGATTGGTCCGAGTTAACATATGCATTTTTGTGCAGTTGACACCATAATAATATTTCCAAGGGAAAGAAGAGAGGTCAGTATCACAACTGAAGAAAAGTGGGTAGACATATTAATGTAGTACATTAGTATATTAACGGAGTAGAAATATAATTAAAACTGAAAAACAGCAAATAAAGGAAAATTAATTCGATATATTTCATATAGCGATATTATTATGATGAGCGTTAATGAGCGAAGATGAAAATTGTTCTTACTCGCATTCGGGTTCATAGCTGGGATAACTCACTATACACGACCCATGTCCACTGCAGCTCCATCCCTCACATTTGGGCTTACAGCGCACTCCTTGGTTCTCTTGAATACATGTGTAGTCCCGTGATTGTGTTCTAAAGGCACATATGTCCACGTCATCGTAAAGAATACATGGATCTTGTATCTTAGCCTCTGTTAATATAATAATTTGACAATTAGTATTTCCATAGTGTCAGTTTTATCTATGATACTCTATGAACTATGTAGTTTACTCTTCTCGTTTTTTTATTAAAAAATCACAATATACGGTGGAGATTGTTTTGTTGCAGAAACTCAATGTTCTGAGGATGGGGCAACAATATATACACCATGGCATTAAGCCTACTGAGCACCTGTGCGTGAATTGTAATGTGCAATACAGAGGAGAACCAATTCCCTAATAATCTGGACCAACTCCGCCAAGCTCGTAAGGAAGAGAAGTGAATATTTCTCAAAGCAGAATCGTTACCCTTGTTGAAAGCTTATACAGTAGGCGGTAGATACACACATTATATGATACCTGACCTTTAACGACCACATCTTAATGCTATTTGTGTGTAAATTAGGTCATATTTAGCGGTCTCTTTTCAATTTCATGGGAATTTCTTTAACTCGCTGAAAATCACAGTGAAACATTGGATTGGAGGGGGACATGTTACAATTTTGAATAAATGGGTCAAAATGTGGATATTCTCTATTTTGTATTTTTTTAAACCATTATCCAGGTTACATATGGCATCTGAAAAAAATGTATTTGACAATTTACACCTGCGAGGCTATCATTTGTAAATAAAAGCACGTGGGATTGGGGGTGGGACAATCTTTTTGACCAATGTTGTAAATATATTGTTCGTATTTTTTATAAGGACGGTTAGTGAGTACAAGAGAAAATCATTTGGATTTAGCTTTATTTCGGAGGGGAAATCCCGTAAATAGTACATTCGTATTTCTTACCTATCTTTTCAAGTTCAGCGACGCTATAATTTCTGTCTGGGGTAAACGTTCTGACAGACCCATTCACTTTTAGTTCCAATGTTGTATTGCCATTGATAAGGACATCTTTGATTTTATCTAGGGTGCTGTTGGACGTTCCGTTTTGTTTCAAGAAACTCTTAACAGCAAATATTAAGTTGTAGTCTATGATGATACTTCCATTTCTGAAACAAATTAAACTGACTCTTAATGACTGACAACAGATGACAGAACACAAGAAACTACAAACTTGTGAACAAAATTTCGTTTTTAGAATGAATGGCAACACAAAAATATACACCAAATTTCAATATTTACTCTGTAATGAATCTGAAAATGTATGTTATATGAAAATGTATGTTATTTGAATGTTACCTGTCACCAGTGTCAAATAGCGTTTGTTTCGTAATAAAATAGAAACAAAAAACACTTTAAACTGATCATACATCGCTTTTGTTGATCACTTTTTAAACCATCCACAGCAGCAGATTGCCTTTTTGACTTTCAAGTAGAATCACGTATCCCCATCTTACCTAAAACCGATGATTTCTACATCTTTGAGGCCTTCTATGCCGGACGAATTGAATTGGTGAAACAGCTGAAACACGTAGAGTTGTAGTACACTACAGACGTAGCCACTGGTTGATTCAGTGTACGTTTTTTGTTATTTGTAAGTCAACACAATTTAAGTGCTTGTATTTGCTACTTACAATATACAGGTATTTTCCATAAATCTTCCCATGCAACTTTGTGGGACTTTTTTTTTCATTTCAGCTATTATATTAAGAAACAAATGTGTTCATAGAATAATAAAATATAAAAGTACCTGTGCTCTCAAATTGTCTTTGTTTTCATTGAATACATTTTCATCTTTGCTGAAATCTCCCTCCGGCAATCGGAATTCCAGCTTCACTTTCTTGTCCAGCTCCTCAATGTCCTTTACATCTGTAACAGCTCATATATTAAACTTAAAAAACAATTTTGCACCGAGTAACAGTTTACTTTTAAAACCAGTCTGCGACGTTACCCACTGGTCGTACGCCCACGGAAAGTGATTATTTGTAACGACTAGTAGATTTTTTAGAATATGAAGATTTAGTGATTCGACTTGAAAATTACATTTTCATCAGAATGTTTTCAAAAGATCTTCCATTTTTTATCAAATGTAGCTGTTGCATGATGTTTCTAAAAAGGTTTGGTAAAATCAAAGTATTGTGATTATAGATATTAAAGGGATAATAACTCTTCGTTTCGACCAAAAAATGAATTTTCCTGGAGTAAACAACAATTTTCCCATACTTACCAATGGTTGATGAATCAATTTTTACATTCAAAGTTAGTCCCTGTTTTTTTTCTAAAAAGTTTGTTTTTTTTGTTAAAATCTCTTAAGAGATTATAACAGATTATAGCCACCAATGGAGGTTACGTGATGTGAAGACAAGCTCAGATATCAGAATAATAGTTATAACTCCTGTTTTGTTGTAAAACATAAAATATTATATTTATATGAGTTATTAACAATGTATTTATTGTGAAATATAGACCTCATACGAAGAGTTATTATTCCTTTGATGGAATGGTCCAGTATTATTGAAACTTGCATTTGGACCAGCAAATCCTGATTTGGACCAGTAGATATTAGGAGACTGGCGGTCCGGATGGCCAGTAAGCCGAAATTTTAATTTAAGGCACAGACATTACTAATAGGGCTTTTATAAAAAGCGACAAATATAATAGTGTTTCGCAAAAAATAAAAACAGCGTGGCATTGGGTATATTTAAATAATTTCCTTTAAGATGATACATTTAAATGCTACACGACACCCCATTTATTTATACATGGGCGAACAAATGTAGAGCAAAAATAAAAGAGGTGAATATGCGTTACTTGGAACCTATGCTCGCTTTGTAAGTGACTTAGAGGTCACACCAGCGGATAATGGTAATTTAGAATCATGGCGTACGACAAGTCACAATGGACAAAAAAAAAAAAAAAAAAAAAAAAAACATAAATATAGTACGTATGTCGACTTCTGGTTGCTTTTGTATTTCCCTCAAAATTGACGGCAATATTGAAAAGAACTCAATCTTAAAAGTAGCAACCAAACGTATTTTACTGTTATAAAAATGTACAGGAAAGAACACTGAAGGGTGTGATTTTGGGCCTACGGTAGTAAGTGGACATTGGTCATTTTCCAATGAGCATATTTACTGGTGACGTCATCATTGCTCTCATAGATGTACACAGTGAGTTTAAGTTTCTCAAATTGATTCAACTTATCATCTTTTGTGCAAGTAAGTCTCGTTTTGGTGAGATCTGAGTCAGCACATTTAGATAATGCTGCTCATCTGATTATAATAAATTTCGAAATTGCCTCCCTATCAAAAATTGACAAGCACTAAATGGTCAATCAACGTGAAAAGTTTAATGCGTTTATCAACTGTTGCACAATTGTAAGGCATAGCCGCCTGACAATATACTTATTTAAATTGAATTATAACGACGCTCGTCGATATTTCTTTAATGAAACTAAACTTTGGCTGTGCGCCAGATGTTGTAGAAAAAAAATTGACTTGAAATACGTCTCAAAATATGGCAATTTTTACTACCTAGTGACCAGCCTTCGATTACCTTTACCACGTTTAAGATACAAAAATCTTAGTGTTAAATTTCTAACACTTCAGTACATTTAAACTTTTAAACAACAGATTTTACAGATTATTTTACAGATTTTTATTTCACAACATACAATACTTTGTGTTTTTATTAGCTTAATATTTATAGTTATCTTATATAACACGTATAAAATCAGTGCTTACCGAGTTTCATCTCCGTTGGCACAGGTCTGGTGGTCTTTACAACTGCGGGCGTAGTTTTCATCGACGAAGCGGTATCACCTTCACCTGTAGTTTTTACAGTAGACGTCGTTGTTGTAGGGGCAGAGGTATCATCTTCACCTGTAGTTTTCACAGTAGACGTCGTTGTTGTAGGGGCAGAGGTATCACCTTCACCTGTAGTTTTTACAGTAGACGTCATTGTTGTAGGGGCAGAGGTATCACCTTCACCTGTAGTTTTCACAGTAGACGTCGTTGTTGTAGGGGCAGAGGTATCACCTTCACCTGTAGTTTTAACAGTAGACGTCATTGTTGTAGGGGCAGAGGTATCACCTTCACCTGTAGTTTTCACAGTAGACGTCGTTGTTGTAGGGGCAGAGGTATCACCTTCACCTGTAGTTTGTACAGTAGACGTTGTTGTTGTAGGGGCAGAGGTATCACCTTCACCTGTAGTTTTCACAGTAGACGTCGTTGTTGTAGGGGCAGAGGTATCACCTTCACCTGTAGTTTGTACAGTAGACGTTGTTGTTGTAGGGGTAGAGGTATCACCTTCACCTGTAGTTTTTACAGTAGATGTCGTTGTTGTAGGGGCAGAGGTATCACCTTCACCTGTAGTTTGTACAGTAGTAACAGACGTCGTTGTTGTAGGGGCAGAGGTATCACCTTCACCTGTAGTTTGTACAGTAGACGTTGTTGTTGTAGGGTCAGAGGTATCACCTTCACCTGTAGTTTTCACAGTAGACGTCGTTGTTGTAGGGGAAGAGGTATCACCTTCACCTGTAGTTTGTACAGTAGACGTCGTTGTTGTAGGGGTAGAGGTATCACCTTCACCTGTAGTTTTTACAGTAGATGTCGTTGTTGTAGGGGCAGAGGTATCACCTTCACCTGTAGTTTGAACAGTAGTAACAGACGTCGTTGTTGTTGGGGCAGAGGTATCACCTTCACCTGTAGTTTGTACAGTAGACGTCGTTGTTGTAGGGGCAGAGGTTTCACCTTCACCTGTAGTTTTTACAGTAGACGTTGTTGTTGTGGGGGCAGAGGTATCACCTTCACCTGTAGTTTTTACAGAAGACGTCGTTGTTGTAGGGGCTGAGGTATAACCTTCACCTGTAGTTTTTACAGAAGACGTCGTTGTTGTAGTGGCTGAGGTATCACCTTCACCTGTAGTTTGTACAGTAGACGTAGTTGTAGAAGAGGCAGAGGTATCACCTCCACCTGTAGTTTTCACAGTAGACGTCGTTGTTGTAGGGGCAGAGGTATCACCTTCACCTGTAGTTTTCACAGTAGACGTCGTTGTTGGAGGGGCAGAGGTATCACCTTCACCTGTAGTTTTTACAGTAGAAGTCGTTTTTGTGGGGGCAGAGTTATCACCTTCACCTGTAGTTTTCACAGTAGACGTCGTTGTTGTGGGGGCAGACGTATCACCTTCACCTGTAGTTTGTACAGTAGACGTCGTTGTTGTAGAGGCAGAGGTATCACTTTCACCTGTAGTTTGTACAGTAGTAACAGACGTCGTTGTTGTAGGGGCAGAGCTATCACCTTCACATGTAGTTTGTACAGTAGTAACAGACGTCGTTGTTGTTGGGGCAGAGGTATCTCCTTCACCTATAGTTTGTACAGTAGTAACAGACGTCATTGTTGTAGGGGCAGAGGTATCACCTTCACCTGTAGTTTTCACAGTAGACGTCGTTGTTGTAAGGGCAGAGGTATCACCTTCACCTGTAGTTTTCACAGTAGACGTCGTTGTTGTAGGGGCAGAGGTATCACCTTCACCTGTAGTTTGTACAGTAGACTTCGTTGTTGTAGGGGCAGAGGTTTCACCTTCACCTGTAGTTTTTACAGTAGACGTTGATGTTGTGGGGGCAGAGGTATCACCTTCGCCTGTAGTTTTTACAGAAGACGTCGTTGTTGTAGGGGCTGAGGTATAACCTTCACCTGTAGTTTTTACAGAAGACGTCGTTGTTGTAGGGGCAGAAGTATCACCTTCACCTGTAGTTTTTACAGTAGAAGTCGTTGTTGTAGGGGCAGAGGTATCACCTTCACCTGTAGTTTTTACAGTAGATGTCGTTGTTGTAGGGGCAGAGGTATCACCTTCACCTGTAGTTTGTACAGTAGTAACAGACGTCGTTGTTGTTGGGGCAGAGGTATCACCTTCACCTGTAGTTTGTACAGTAGACGTCGTTGTTGTAGGGGCAGAGGTTTCACCTTCACCTGTAGTTTTTACAGTAGACGTTGATGTTGTAGGGGCTGAGGTATCACCTCCACCTGTAGTTTGTACAGTAAACGTAGTTGTAGAAGAGGCAGAGGTATCACCTCCACCTGTAGTTTTCACAGTAGACGTCGTTGTTGTAGGGGCAGAAGTATCACCTTCACCTGTAGTTTTTACAGTAGAAGTCGTTGTTGTAGGGGCAGAGGTATCACCTTCACCTGTAGTTTTCACAGTAGACGTCGTTGTTGGAGGGGCAGAGGTATCACCTTCACCTGTAGTTTTCACAGTAGACGTCGTTGTTGTAGGGGCAGAGGTATCACCTTCACCTGTAGTTTGTACAGTAGACGTCGTTGTAGAAGAGGCAGAGGTATCACCTCCACCTGTAGTTTTCACAGTAGACGTCGTTGTTGTAGGGGCAGAAGTATCACCTTCACCTGTAGTTTTTACAGTAGAAGTCGTTGTTGTAGGGGCAGAGGTATCACCTTCACCTGTAGTTTTCACAGTAGACGTCGTTGTTGTAGGGTCAGAGGTATCACCTTCACCTGTAGTTTTCACAGTAGACGTCGTTGTTGTAGGGGCAGAGGTATCACCTTCACCTGTAGTTTGTACAGTAAACGTAGTTGTAGAAGAGGCAGAGGTATCACCTCCACCTGTAGTTTTCACAGTAGACGTCGTTGTTGTAGGGGCAGAAGTATCACCTTCACCTGTAGTTTTTACAGTAGACGTCGTCGTTGTAGGGGCTGAGGTATCACCTTCACCTGTAGTTTTCACAGTAGACGTCGTTGTTGTAGGGGCAGAGGTATCACCTTCACCTGTAGTTTTCACAGTAGAAGTCGTTGTTGTAGGGGCAGAGGTATCACCTTCACCTGTAGTTTTAACAGTAGACGTCATTGTTGTAGGGGCAGAGGTATCACCTTCACCTGTAGTTTTCACAGTAGACGTCGTTGTTGTAGGGGCAGAGGTATCACCTTCACCTGTAGTTTGTACAGTAGACGTTGTTGTTGTAGGGGCAGAGGTATCACCTTCACCTGTAGTTTTCACAGTAGACGTCGTTGTTGTAGGGGCAGAGGTATCACCTTCACCTGTAGTTTGTACAGTAGACGTTGTTGTTGTAGGGGTAGAGGTATCACCTTCACCTGTAGTTTTTACAGTAGATGTCGTTGTTGTAGGGGCAGAGGTATCACCTTCACCTGTAGTTTGTACAGTAGTAACAGACGTCGTTGTTGTAGGGGCAGAGGTATCACCTTCACCTGTAGTTTGTACAGTAGACGTTGTTGTTGTAGGGTCAGAGGTATCACCTTCACCTGTAGTTTTCACAGTAGACGTCGTTGTTGTAGGGGAAGAGGTATCACCTTCACCTGTAGTTTGTACAGTAGACGTCGTTGTTGTAGGGGTAGAGGTATCACCTTCACCTGTAGTTTTTACAGTAGATGTCGTTGTTGTAGGGGCAGAGGTATCACCTTCACCTGTAGTTTGAACAGTAGTAACAGACGTCGTTGTTGTAAGGGCAGAGGTATCACCTTCACCTGTAGTTTTCACAGTAGACGTCGTTGTTGTAGGGGCAGAGGTATCACCTTCACCTGTAGTTTTCACAGTAGACGTCGTTGTTGTAGGGGCAGAGGTATCACCTTCACCTGTAGTTTGTACAGTAGACGTCGTTGTTGTAGGGGTAGAGGTATCACCTTCACCTGTAGTTTTTACAGTAGATGTCGTTGTTGTAGGGGCAGAGGTATCACCTTCACCTGTAGTTTGTACAGTAGTAACAGACGTCGTTGTTGTTGGGGCAGAGGTATCACCTTCACCTGTAGTTTGTACAGTAGACGTCGTTGTTGTAGGGGCAGAGGTTTCACCTTCACCTGTAGTTTTTACAGTAGACGTTGATGTTGTGGGGGCAGAGGTATCACCTTCGCCTGTAGTTTTTACAGAAGACGTCGTTGTTGTAGGGGCTGAGGTATAACCTTCACCTGTAGTTTTTACAGAAGACGTCGTTGTTGTAGGGGCAGAAGTATCACCTTCACCTGTAGTTTTTACAGTAGAAGTCGTTGTTGTAGGGGCAGAGGTATCACCTTCACCTGTAGTTTTTACAGTAGATGTCGTTGTTGTAGGGGCAGAGGTATCACCTTCACCTGTAGTTTGTACAGTAGTAACAGACGTCGTTGTTGTTGGGGCAGAGGTATCACCTTCACCTGTAGTTTGTACAGTAGACGTCGTTGTTGTAGGGGCAGAGGTTTCACCTTCACCTGTAGTTTTTACAGTAGACGTTGATGTTGTAGGGGCTGAGGTATCACCTTCACCTGTAGTTTGTACAGTAAACGTAGTTGTAGAAGAGGCAGAGGTATCACCTCCACCTGTAGTTTTCACAGTAGACGTCGTTGTTGTAGGGGCAGAAGTATCACCTTCACCTGTAGTTTTTACAGTAGAAGTCGTTGTTTTAGGGGCAGAGGTATCACCTTCACCTGTAGTTTTCACAGTAGACGTCGTTGTTGGAGGGGCAGAGGTATCACCTTCACCTGTAGTTTTCACAGTAGACGTCGTTGTTGTAGGGGCAGAGGTATCACCTTCACCTGTAGTTTGTACAGTAGACGTCGTTGTAGAAGAGGCAGAGGTATCACCTCCACCTGTAGTTTTCACAGTAGACGTCATTGTTGTAGGGGCAGAAGTATCACCTTCACCTGTAGTTTTTACAGTAGAAGTCGTTGTTGTAGGGGCAGAGGTATCACCTTCACCTGTAGTTTTCACAGTAGACGTCGTTGTTGTAGGGGCAGAGGTATCACCTTCACCTGTAGTTTGTACAGTAAACGTAGTTGTAGAAGAGGCAGAGGTATCACCTCCACCTGTAGTTTTCACAGTAGACGTCGTTGTTGTAGGGGCAGAAGTATCACCTTCACCTGTAGTTTTTACAGTAGACGTCGTCGTTGTAGGGGCTGAGGTATCACCTTCACCTGTAGTTTTCACAGTAGACGTCGTTGTTGTAGGGGCAGAGGTATCACCTTCACCTGTAGTTTTCACAGTAGAAGTCGTTGTTGTAGGGGCAGAGGTATCACCTTCACCTGTAGTTTTAACAGTAGACGTCATTGTTGTAGGGGCAGTGGTATCACCTTCACCTGTAGTTTTCACAGTAGACGTCGTTGTTGTAGGGGCAGAGGTATCACCTTCACCTGTAGTTTGTACAGTAGACGTTGTTGTTGTAGGGGCAGAGGTATCACCTTCACCTGTAGTTTTCACAGTAGACGTCGTTGTTGTAGGGGCAGAGGTATCACCTTCACCTGTAGTTTGTACAGTAGACGTTGTTGTTGTAGGGGTAGAGGTATCACCTTCACCTGTAGTTTGTACAGTATTAACAGACGTCGTTGTTGTAGGGGCAGAGGTATCACCTTCACCTGTAGTTTTCACAGTAGACGTCGTTGTTGTAGGGGCAGAGGTATCACCTTCACCTGTAGTTTGTACAGTAGACGTTGTTGTTGTAGGGGTAGAGGTATCACCTTCACCTGTAGTTTTTACAGTAGACGTCGTTGTTGTAGGGGCAGAGGTATCACCTTCACCTGTAGTTTGTACAGTATTAACAGACGTCGTTGTTGTAGGGGCAGAGGTATCACCTTCACCTGTAGTTTTCACAGTAGACGTCGTTGTTGTAGGGGCAGAGGTATCACCTTCACCTGTAGTTTGTACAGTAGACGTTGTTGTTGTAGGGGTAGAGGTATCACCTTCACCTGTAGTTTTTACAGTAGATGTCGTTGTTGTAGGGGCAGAGGTATCACCTTCACCTGTAGTTTGTACAGTAGACGTTGTTGTTGTAGTGGCAGAGGTATCACCTTCACCTGTAGTTTGTACAGTAGATGTCGTTGTTGTAGGGGCAGAGGTATCACCTTCACCTGTAGTTTGTACAGTAGTAACAGACGTCGTTGTTGTAGGGGCAGAGGTATCACCTTCACCTGTAGTTTGTACAGTAGACGTTGTTGTTGTAGGGTCAGAGGTATCACCTTCACCAGTAGTTTTCACAGTAGACGTCGTTGTTGTAGGGGCAGAGGTATCACCTTCACCTGTAGTTTTCACAGTAGACGTCGTTGTTGTAGGGGCAGAGGTATCACCTTCACCTGTAGTTTGTACAGTAGACGTCGTTGTTGTAGGGGTAGAGGTATCACCTTCACCTGTAGTTTTTACAGTAGATGTCGTTGTTGTAGGGGCAGAGGTATCACCTTCACCTGTAGTTTGTACAGTAGTAACAGACGTCGTTGTTGTTGGGGCAGAGGTATCACCTTCACCTGTAGTTTGTACAGTAGACGTCGTTGTTGTAGGGGCAGAGGTTTCACCTTCACCTGTAGTTTTTACAGTAGACGTTGATGTTGTGGGGGCAGAGGTATCACCTTCGCCTGTAGTTTTTACAGAAGACGTCGTTCTTGTAGGGGCTGAGGTATAACCTTCACCTGTAGTTTTTACAGAAGACGTCGTTGTTGTAGGGGCTGAGGTATCACCTTCACCTGTAGTTTGTACAGTAGACGTAGTTGTAGAAGAGTCAGAGGTATCACCTTCACCTGTAGTTTGTACAGTAGACGTAGTTGTAGAAGAGTCAGAGGTATCACCTTCACCTGTAGTTTTCACAGTAGACGTCGTTGTTGTAGGGGCAGAGGTATCACCTTCACCTGTAGTTTGTACAGTAGACGTTGTTGTTGTAGGGGTAGAGGTATCACCTTCACCTGTAGTTTTTACAGTAGATGTCGTTGTTGTAGGGGCAGAGGTATCACCTTCACCTGTAGTTTGTACAGTAGACGTTGTTGTTGTAGGGGCAGAGGTATCACCTTCACCTGTAGTTTGTACAGTAGATGTCGTTGTTGTAGGGGCAGAGGTATCACCTTCACCTGTAGTTTGTACAGTAGTAACAGACGTCGTTGTTGTAGGGGCAGAGGTATCACCTTCACCTGTAGTTTGTACAGTAGACGTTGTTGTTGTAGGGTCAGAGGTATCACCTTCACCTGTAGTTTTCACAGTAGACGTCGTTGTTGTAGGGGTAGAGGTATCACCTTCACCTGTAGTTTTTACAGTAGATGTCGTTGTTGTAGGGGCAGAGGTATCACCTTCACCTGTAGTTTGAACAGTAGTAACAGACGTCGTTGTTGTTGGGGCAGAGGTATCACCTTCACCTGTAGTTTTCACAGTAGACGTCGTTGTTGTAGGGGTAGAGGTATCACCTTCACCAGTAGTTTTCACAGTAGACGTCGTTGTTGTTGGGGCAGAGGTATCACCTTCACCTGTAGTTTGTACAGTAGACGTCGTTGTTGTAGGGGCAGAGGTTTCACCTTCACCTGTAGTTTTTACAGTAGACGTTGATGTTGTGGGGGCAGAGGTATCACCTTCGCCTGTAGTTTTTACAGAAGACGTCGTTCTTGTAGGGGCTGAGGTATAACCTTCACCTGTAGTTTTTACAGAAGACGTCGTTGTTGTAGGGGCTGAGGTATCACCTTCACCTGTAGTTTGTACAGTAGACGTAGTTGTAGAAGAGTCAGAGGTATCACCTTCACCTGTAGTTTGTACAGTAGACGTAGTTGTAGAAGAGTCAGAGGTATCACCTTCACCTGTAGTTTTCACAGTAGACGTCGTTGTTGTAGGGGCAGAGGTATCACCTTCACCTGTAGTTTTCACAGTGGACGTCGTTGTTGTAGGGGCAGAGGTATCACCTTCACCTGTAGTTTGTACAGTAGACGTTGTTGTTGTAGGGGTAGAGGTATCACCTTCACCTGTAGTTTTTACAGTAGATGTCGTTGTTGTAGGGGCAGAGGTATCACCTTCACCTGTAGTTTGTACAGTAGACGTTGTTGTTGTAGGGGCAGAGGTATCACCTTCACCTGTAGTTTGTACAGTAGATGTCGTTGTTGTAGGGGCAGAGGTATCACCTTCACCTGTAGTTTGTACAGTAGTAACAGACGTCGTTGTTGTAGGGGCAGAGGTATCACCTTCACCTGTAGTTTGTACAGTAGACGTTGTTGTTGTAGGGTCAGAGGTATCACCTTCACCTGTAGTTTTCACAGTAGACGTCGTTGTTGTAGGGGCAGAGGTATCACCTTCACCTGTAGTTTGTACAGTAGACGTCGTTGTTGTAGGGGTAGAGGTATCACCTTCACCTGTAGTTTTTACAGTAGATGTCGTTGTTGTAGGGGCAGAGGTATCACCTTCACCTGTAGTTTGAACAGTAGTAACAGACGTCGTTGTTGTTGGGGCAGAGGTATCACCTTCACCTGTAGTTTGTACAGTAGACGTCGTTGTTGTAGGGGTAGAGGTATCACCTTCACCTGTAGTTTTTACAGTAGATGTCATTGTTGTAGGGGCAGAGGTATCACCTTCACCTGTAGTTTGTACAGTAGTAACAGACGTTGTTGTTGTGGGGGCAGAGGTATCGCCTTCACCTGTAGTTTGTACAGTAGACGTTGTCGTTGTAGGGACAGATGTTTCACCTTCACCTGTAGTTTTTACAGTAGACGTTGTTGTTGTGGGGGCAGAGGTATCACCTTCACCTGTAGTTTTTACAGTAGACGTCGTTGTTGTAGGGGCAGACGTATCAACTTCACCTGTAGTTTTCACAGTGGATGTCGTTGTTGTAGGGGCAGAGGTATCACCTTCACCTGTAGTTTTTACAGAAGACGTCGTTGTTGTAGGGGCTGAGGTATAACCTTCACCTGTAGTTTTTACAGAAGACGTCGTTGTTGTAGGGGCAGAAGTATCACCTTCACCTGTAGTTTTTACAGTAGAAGTCGTTGTTGTAGGGGCAGAGGTATCACCTTCACCTGTAGTTTTTACAGTAGATGTCGTTGTTGTAGGGGCAGAGGTATCACCTTCACCTGTAGTTTGTACAGTAGTAACAGACGTCGTTGTTGTTGGGGCAGAGGTATCACCTTCACCTGTAGTTTGTACAGTAGACGTCGTTGTTGTAGGGGCAGAGGTTTCACCTTCACCTGTAGTTTTTACAGTAGACGTTGATGTTGTAGGGGCTGAGGTATCACCTCCACCTGTAGTTTGTACAGTAAACGTAGTTGTAGAAGAGGCAGAGGTATCACCTCCACCTGTAGTTTTCACAGTAGACGTCGTTGTTGTAGGGGCAGAAGTATCACCTTCACCTGTAGTTTTTACAGTAGAAGTCGTTGTTGTAGGGGCAGAGGTATCACCTTCACCTGTAGTTTTCACAGTAGACGTCGTTGTTGGAGGGGCAGAGGTATCACCTTCACCTGTAGTTTTCACAGTAGACGTCGTTGTTGTAGGGGCAGAGGTATCACCTTCACCTGTAGTTTGTACAGTAGACGTCGTTGTAGAAGAGGCAGAGGTATCACCTCCACCTGTAGTTTTCACAGTAGACGTCGTTGTTGTAGGGGCAGAAGTATCACCTTCACCTGTAGTTTTTACAGTAGAAGTCGTTGTTGTAGGGGCAGAGGTATCACCTTCACCTGTAGTTTTCACAGTAGACGTCGTTGTTGTAGGGTCAGAGGTATCACCTTCACCTGTAGTTTTCACAGTAGACGTCGTTGTTGTAGGGGCAGAGGTATCACCTTCACCTGTAGTTTGTACAGTAAACGTAGTTGTAGAAGAGGCAGAGGTATCACCTCCACCTGTAGTTTTCACAGTAGACGTCGTTGTTGTAGGGGCAGAAGTATCACCTTCACCTGTAGTTTTTACAGTAGACGTCGTCGTTGTAGGGGCTGAGGTATCACCTTCACCTGTAGTTTTCACAGTAGACGTCGTTGTTGTAGGGGCAGAGGTATCACCTTCACCTGTAGTTTTCACAGTAGAAGTCGTTGTTGTAGGGGCAGAGGTATCACCTTCACCTGTAGTTTTAACAGTAGACGTCATTGTTGTAGGGGCAGAGGTATCACCTTCACCTGTAGTTTTCACAGTAGACGTCGTTGTTGTAGGGGCAGAGGTATCACCTTCACCTGTAGTTTGTACAGTAGACGTTGTTGTTGTAGGGGCAGAGGTATCACCTTCACCTGTAGTTTTCACAGTAGACGTCGTTGTTGTAGGGGCAGAGGTATCACCTTCACCTGTAGTTTGTACAGTAGACGTTGTTGTTGTAGGGGTAGAGGTATCACCTTCACCTGTAGTTTTTACAGTAGATGTCGTTGTTGTAGGGGCAGAGGTATCACCTTCACCTGTAGTTTGTACAGTAGTAACAGACGTCGTTGTTGTAGGGGCAGAGGTATCACCTTCACCTGTAGTTTGTACAGTAGACGTTGTTGTTGTAGGGTCAGAGGTATCACCTTCACCTGTAGTTTTCACAGTAGACGTCGTTGTTGTAGGGGAAGAGGTATCACCTTCACCTGTAGTTTGTACAGTAGACGTCGTTGTTGTAGGGGTAGAGGTATCACCTTCACCTGTAGTTTTTACAGTAGATGTCGTTGTTGTAGGGGCAGAGGTATCACCTTCACCTGTAGTTTGAACAGTAGTAACAGACGTCGTTGTTGTAAGGGCAGAGGTATCACCTTCACCTGTAGTTTTCACAGTAGACGTCGTTGTTGTAGGGGCAGAGGTATCACCTTCACCTGTAGTTTTCACAGTAGACGTCGTTGTTGTAGGGGCAGAGGTATCACCTTCACCTGTAGTTTGTACAGTAGACGTCGTTGTTGTAGGGGTAGAGGTATCACCTTCACCTGTAGTTTTTACAGTAGATGTCGTTGTTGTAGGGGCAGAGGTATCACCTTCACCTGTAGTTTGTACAGTAGTAACAGACGTCGTTGTTGTTGGGGCAGAGGTATCACCTTCACCTGTAGTTTGTACAGTAGACGTCGTTGTTGTAGGGGCAGAGGTTTCACCTTCACCTGTAGTTTTTACAGTAGACGTTGATGTTGTGGGGGCAGAGGTATCACCTTCGCCTGTAGTTTTTACAGAAGACGTCGTTGTTGTAGGGGCTGAGGTATAACCTTCACCTGTAGTTTTTACAGAAGACGTCGTTGTTGTAGGGGCAGAAGTATCACCTTCACCTGTAGTTTTTACAGTAGAAGTCGTTGTTGTAGGGGCAGAGGTATCACCTTCACCTGTAGTTTTTACAGTAGATGTCGTTGTTGTAGGGGCAGAGGTATCACCTTCACCTGTAGTTTGTACAGTAGTAACAGACGTCGTTGTTGTTGGGGCAGAGGTATCACCTTCACCTGTAGTTTGTACAGTAGACGTCGTTGTTGTAGGGGCAGAGGTTTCACCTTCACCTGTAGTTTTTACAGTAGACGTTGATGTTGTAGGGGCTGAGGTATCACCTTCACCTGTAGTTTGTACAGTAAACGTAGTTGTAGAAGAGGCAGAGGTATCACCTCCACCTGTAGTTTTCACAGTAGACGTCGTTGTTGTAGGGGCAGAAGTATCACCTTCACCTGTAGTTTTTACAGTAGAAGTCGTTGTTTTAGGGGCAGAGGTATCACCTTCACCTGTAGTTTTCACAGTAGACGTCGTTGTTGGAGGGGCAGAGGTATCACCTTCACCTGTAGTTTTCACAGTAGACGTCGTTGTTGTAGGGGCAGAGGTATCACCTTCACCTGTAGTTTGTACAGTAGACGTCGTTGTAGAAGAGGCAGAGGTATCACCTCCACCTGTAGTTTTCACAGTAGACGTCATTGTTGTAGGGGCAGAAGTATCACCTTCACCTGTAGTTTTTACAGTAGAAGTCGTTGTTGTAGGGGCAGAGGTATCACCTTCACCTGTAGTTTTCACAGTAGACGTCGTTGTTGTAGGGGCAGAGGTATCACCTTCACCTGTAGTTTGTACAGTAAACGTAGTTGTAGAAGAGGCAGAGGTATCACCTCCACCTGTAGTTTTCACAGTAGACGTCGTTGTTGTAGGGGCAGAAGTATCACCTTCACCTGTAGTTTTTACAGTAGACGTCGTCGTTGTAGGGGCTGAGGTATCACCTTCACCTGTAGTTTTCACAGTAGACGTCGTTGTTGTAGGGGCAGAGGTATCACCTTCACCTGTAGTTTTCACAGTAGAAGTCGTTGTTGTAGGGGCAGAGGTATCACCTTCACCTGTAGTTTTAACAGTAGACGTCATTGTTGTAGGGGCAGTGGTATCACCTTCACCTGTAGTTTTCACAGTAGACGTCGTTGTTGTAGGGGCAGAGGTATCACCTTCACCTGTAGTTTGTACAGTAGACGTTGTTGTTGTAGGGGCAGAGGTATCACCTTCACCTGTAGTTTTCACAGTAGACGTCGTTGTTGTAGGGGCAGAGGTATCACCTTCACCTGTAGTTTGTACAGTAGACGTTGTTGTTGTAGGGGTAGAGGTATCACCTTCACCTGTAGTTTGTACAGTATTAACAGACGTCGTTGTTGTAGGGGCAGAGGTATCACCTTCACCTGTAGTTTTCACAGTAGACGTCGTTGTTGTAGGGGCAGAGGTATCACCTTCACCTGTAGTTTGTACAGTAGACGTTGTTGTTGTAGGGGTAGAGGTATCACCTTCACCTGTAGTTTTTACAGTAGACGTCGTTGTTGTAGGGGCAGAGGTATCACCTTCACCTGTAGTTTGTACAGTATTAACAGACGTCGTTGTTGTAGGGGCAGAGGTATCACCTTCACCTGTAGTTTTCACAGTAGACGTCGTTGTTGTAGGGGCAGAGGTATCACCTTCACCTGTAGTTTGTACAGTAGACGTTGTTGTTGTAGGGGTAGAGGTATCACCTTCACCTGTAGTTTTTACAGTAGATGTCGTTGTTGTAGGGGCAGAGGTATCACCTTCACCTGTAGTTTGTACAGTAGACGTTGTTGTTGTAGTGGCAGAGGTATCACCTTCACCTGTAGTTTGTACAGTAGATGTCGTTGTTGTAGGGGCAGAGGTATCACCTTCACCTGTAGTTTGTACAGTAGTAACAGACGTCGTTGTTGTAGGGGCAGAGGTATCACCTTCACCTGTAGTTTGTACAGTAGACGTTGTTGTTGTAGGGTCAGAGGTATCACCTTCACCAGTAGTTTTCACAGTAGACGTCGTTGTTGTAGGGGCAGAGGTATCACCTTCACCTGTAGTTTTCACAGTAGACGTCGTTGTTGTAGGGGCAGAGGTATCACCTTCACCTGTAGTTTGTACAGTAGACGTCGTTGTTGTAGGGGTAGAGGTATCACCTTCACCTGTAGTTTTTACAGTAGATGTCGTTGTTGTAGGGGCAGAGGTATCACCTTCACCTGTAGTTTGTACAGTAGTAACAGACGTCGTTGTTGTTGGGGCAGAGGTATCACCTTCACCTGTAGTTTGTACAGTAGACGTCGTTGTTGTAGGGGCAGAGGTTTCACCTTCACCTGTAGTTTTTACAGTAGACGTTGATGTTGTGGGGGCAGAGGTATCACCTTCGCCTGTAGTTTTTACAGAAGACGTCGTTCTTGTAGGGGCTGAGGTATAACCTTCACCTGTAGTTTTTACAGAAGACGTCGTTGTTGTAGGGGCTGAGGTATCACCTTCACCTGTAGTTTGTACAGTAGACGTAGTTGTAGAAGAGTCAGAGGTATCACCTTCACCTGTAGTTTGTACAGTAGACGTAGTTGTAGAAGAGTCAGAGGTATCACCTTCACCTGTAGTTTTCACAGTAGACGTCGTTGTTGTAGGGGCAGAGGTATCACCTTCACCTGTAGTTTGTACAGTAGACGTTGTTGTTGTAGGGGTAGAGGTATCACCTTCACCTGTAGTTTTTACAGTAGATGTCGTTGTTGTAGGGGCAGAGGTATCACCTTCACCTGTAGTTTGTACAGTAGACGTTGTTGTTGTAGGGGCAGAGGTATCACCTTCACCTGTAGTTTGTACAGTAGATGTCGTTGTTGTAGGGGCAGAGGTATCACCTTCACCTGTAGTTTGTACAGTAGTAACAGACGTCGTTGTTGTAGGGGCAGAGGTATCACCTTCACCTGTAGTTTGTACAGTAGACGTTGTTGTTGTAGGGTCAGAGGTATCACCTTCACCTGTAGTTTTCACAGTAGACGTCGTTGTTGTAGGGGTAGAGGTATCACCTTCACCTGTAGTTTTTACAGTAGATGTCGTTGTTGTAGGGGCAGAGGTATCACCTTCACCTGTAGTTTGAACAGTAGTAACAGACGTCGTTGTTGTTGGGGCAGAGGTATCACCTTCACCTGTAGTTTTCACAGTAGACGTCGTTGTTGTAGGGGTAGAGGTATCACCTTCACCAGTAGTTTTCACAGTAGACGTCGTTGTTGTTGGGGCAGAGGTATCACCTTCACCTGTAGTTTGTACAGTAGACGTCGTTGTTGTAGGGGCAGAGGTTTCACCTTCACCTGTAGTTTTTACAGTAGACGTTGATGTTGTGGGGGCAGAGGTATCACCTTCGCCTGTAGTTTTTACAGAAGACGTCGTTCTTGTAGGGGCTGAGGTATAACCTTCACCTGTAGTTTTTACAGAAGACGTCGTTGTTGTAGGGGCTGAGGTATCACCTTCACCTGTAGTTTGTACAGTAGACGTAGTTGTAGAAGAGTCAGAGGTATCACCTTCACCTGTAGTTTGTACAGTAGACGTAGTTGTAGAAGAGTCAGAGGTATCACCTTCACCTGTAGTTTTCACAGTAGACGTCGTTGTTGTAGGGGCAGAGGTATCACCTTCACCTGTAGTTTTCACAGTGGACGTCGTTGTTGTAGGGGCAGAGGTATCACCTTCACCTGTAGTTTGTACAGTAGACGTTGTTGTTGTAGGGGTAGAGGTATCACCTTCACCTGTAGTTTTTACAGTAGATGTCGTTGTTGTAGGGGCAGAGGTATCACCTTCACCTGTAGTTTGTACAGTAGACGTTGTTGTTGTAGGGGCAGAGGTATCACCTTCACCTGTAGTTTGTACAGTAGATGTCGTTGTTGTAGGGGCAGAGGTATCACCTTCACCTGTAGTTTGTACAGTAGTAACAGACGTCGTTGTTGTAGGGGCAGAGGTATCACCTTCACCTGTAGTTTGTACAGTAGACGTTGTTGTTGTAGGGTCAGAGGTATCACCTTCACCTGTAGTTTTCACAGTAGACGTCGTTGTTGTAGGGGCAGAGGTATCACCTTCACCTGTAGTTTGTACAGTAGACGTCGTTGTTGTAGGGGTAGAGGTATCACCTTCACCTGTAGTTTTTACAGTAGATGTCGTTGTTGTAGGGGCAGAGGTATCACCTTCACCTGTAGTTTGAACAGTAGTAACAGACGTCGTTGTTGTTGGGGCAGAGGTATCACCTTCACCTGTAGTTTGTACAGTAGACGTCGTTGTTGTAGGGGTAGAGGTATCACCTTCACCTGTAGTTTTTACAGTAGATGTCATTGTTGTAGGGGCAGAGGTATCACCTTCACCTGTAGTTTGTACAGTAGTAACAGACGTTGTTGTTGTGGGGGCAGAGGTATCGCCTTCACCTGTAGTTTGTACAGTAGACGTTGTCGTTGTAGGGACAGATGTTTCACCTTCACCTGTAGTTTTTACAGTAGACGTTGTTGTTGTGGGGGCAGAGGTATCACCTTCACCTGTAGTTTTTACAGTAGACGTCGTTGTTGTAGGGGCAGACGTATCAACTTCACCTGTAGTTTTCACAGTGGATGTCGTTGTTGTAGGGGCAGAGGTATCACCTTCACCTGTAGTTTTCACAATAGACGTCGTTGTTGTAGGGGCAGAGGTATCACCTTCACCTGTAGTTTTCACAGTAGACGTCGTTGTTGTAGGGGCAGAGGTATCACCTTCACCTGTAGTTTTCACAGTAGAAGTCGTTGTTGTAGGGGCAGAGGTATCACCTTCACCTGTAGTTTTAACAGTAGACGTCATTGTTGTAGGGGCAGAGGTATCACCTTCACCTGTAGTTTTCACAGTAGACGTCGTTGTTGTAGGGGCAGAGGTATCACCTTCACCTGTAGTTTGTACAGTAGACGTTGTTGTTGTAGGGGCAGAGGTATCACCTTCACCTGTAGTTTTCACAGTAGACGTCGTTGTTGTAGGGGAAGAGGTATCACCTTC
Organism: Lingula anatina; assembly: GCF_051362555.1. Classification (NCBI taxonomy): domain Eukaryota; kingdom Metazoa; phylum Brachiopoda; class Lingulata; order Lingulida; family Lingulidae; genus Lingula; species Lingula anatina. The sequence goes on along the minus strand of NC_141771.1, from coordinate 2,223,526 downwards.
ACCTTTAGTTTTTACAGTAGACGTCGTTGTTGTAGGGGTAGAGGTATCACCTTCACCTTTAGTTTTTACAGTAGACGTTGTTGTTGTAGGGGTAGAGGTATCACCTTCACCTGTAGTTTTTACAGTAGATGTCGTTGTTGTAGGGGCAGAGGTCTCACCTTCACCTGTAGTTTGTACAGTAGTAACAGACGTCGTTGTTGTAGGGGCAGAGGTATCACCTTCACCTGTAGTTTGTACAGGAGACGTTGTTGTTGTAGGGTCAGAGGTATCACCTTCACCTGTAGTTTTCACAGTAGACGTCGTTGTTGTAGGGGAAGAGGTATCACCTTCACCTGTAGTTTGTACAGTAGACGTCGTTGTTGTAGGGGTAGAGGTATCACCTTCACCTGTAGTTTTTACAGTAGATGTCGTTGTTGTAGGGGCAGAGGTATCACCTTCACCTGTAGTTTGTACAGTAGACGTTGTTGTTGTGGGGGCAGAGGTATCACCTTCACCTGTAGTTTTTACAGAAGACGTCGTTGTTGTAGGGGCTGAGGTATAACCTTCACCTGTAGTTTGTACAGTAGACGTCGTTGTTGTAGGGGCAGAGGTTTCACCTTCACCTGTAGTTTTTACAGTAGACGTTGTTGTTGTGGGGGCAGAGGTATCACCTTCACCTGTAGTTTTTACAGAAGACGTCGTTGTTGTAGGGGCTGAGGTATAACCTTCACCTGTAGTTTTTACAGAAGACGTCGTTGTTGTAGTGGCTGAGGTATCACCTTCACCAGTAGTTTGTACAGTAGACGTAGTTGTAGAAGAGGCAGAGGTATCACCTCCACCTGTAGTTTTCACAGTAGACGTCGTTGTTGTAGGGGCAGAGGTATCACCTTCACCTGTAGTTTTCACAGTAGACGTCGTTGTTGTAGGGGCAGAGGTATCACCTTCACCTGTAGTTTGTACAGTAGACGTCGTTGTTGTAGGGGTAGAGGTATCACCTTCACCTGTAGTTTTTACAGTAGACGTCGTTGTTGTAGGGGCAAACGTATTACCTTCACCTGTAGTTTGTACAGTAGATGTCGTTGTTGTAGGGGCAGAGGTATCACCTTCACCTGTAGTTTTCACAGTAGACGTCGTTGTTGTAGGGGCAGACGTATCACCTTCACCTGTAGTTTGTACAGTAGACGTCGTTGTTGTAGAGGCAGAGGTATCACTTTCACCTGTAGTTTGTACAGTAGTAACAGACGTCGTTGTTGTAGGGGCAGAGGTATCACCTTCACCTGTAGTTTTTACAGTAGACGTCATTGTTGTAGGGGCAGAGGTATCACCTTCACCTGAAGTTTGTACAGTAGACGTCGTTGTTGTAGGGGCAGAGGTATCACCTTCACCTGTAGTTTTCACAGTGGATGTCGTTGTTGTAGGGGCAGAGGTATCACCTTCACCTGTAGTTTTAACAGTAGACGTCGTTGTTGTAGGGGCAGAGGTATCACCTTCACCTGTAGTTTTCACAGTAGACGTCGTTGTTGTAGGGGCAGAAGTATCACCTTCACCTGTAGTTTGTACAGTAGACGTCGTTGTTATAGAGGCAGAGGTTTCACCTTCACATGTAGTTTGTACAGTAGTAACAGACGTCGTTGTTGTTGGGGCAGAGGTATCTCCTTCACCTGTAGTTTGTACAGTAGTAAAAGACGTCATTGTTGTAGGGGCAGAGGTATCACCTTCACCTGTAGTTTTCACAGTAGACGTCGTTGTTGTAAGGGCAGAGGTATCACCTTCACCTGTAGTTTTCACAGTAGACGTCGTTGTTGTAGGGGCAGAGGTATCAAATTCACCTGTAGTTTTCACAGTAGACGTAGTTGTAGAAGAGTCAGAGGTATCACCTCCACCTGTAGTTTTCACAGAAGATGTCGTTGTTGTAGGGGCAGAAGTATCACCTTCAACTGTAGTTTTTACAGTAGAAGTCGTTGTTGTAGGGGCAGAGGTATCACCTTCACCTGTAGTTTTCACAGTAGACGTCGTTGTTGGAGGGGCAGAGGTATCACCTTCACCTGTAGTTTTCACAGTAGACGTCGTTGTTGTAGGGGCAGAGGTATCACCTTCACCTGTAGTTTTCACAGTAGACGTCGTTGTTGTAGGGGCAGAGGTATCACCTTCACCTGTAGTTTGTACAGTAGACGTTGTTGTTGTAGGGGTAGAGGTATCACCTTCACCTGTAGTTTTTACAGTAGATGTCGTTGTTGTAGGGGCAGAGGTATCACCTTCACCTGTAGTTTGTACAGTAGACGTTGTTGTTGTAGGGGCAGAGGTATCACCTTCACCTGTAGTTTTCACAGTAGACGTCGTTGTTGTAGGGGTAGAGGTATCACCTTCACCTGTAGTTTTTACAGTAGATGTCGTTGTTGTAGGGGCAGAGGTATCACCTTCACCTGTAGTTTGAACAGTAGTAACAGACGTCGTTGTTGTTGGGGCAGAGGTATCACCTTCACCTGTAGTTTTCACAGTAGACGTCGTTGTTGTAGGGGTAGAGGTATCACCTTCACCAGTAGTTTTCACAGTAGACGTCGTTGTTGTTGGGGCAGAGGTATCACCTTCACCTGTAGTTTGTACAGTAGACGTCGTTGTTGTAGGGGCAGAGGTTTCACCTTCACCTGTAGTTTTTACAGTAGACGTTGATGTTGTGGGGGCAGAGGTATCACCTTCGCCTGTAGTTTTTACAGAAGACGTCGTTCTTGTAGGGGCTGAGGTATAACCTTCACCTGTAGTTTTTACAGAAGACGTCGTTGTTGTAGGGGCTGAGGTATCACCTTCACCTGTAGTTTGTACAGTAGACGTAGTTGTAGAAGAGTCAGAGGTATCACCTTCACCTGTAGTTTGTACAGTAGACGTAGTTGTAGAAGAGTCAGAGGTATCACCTTCACCTGTAGTTTTCACAGTAGACGTCGTTGTTGTAGGGGCAGAGGTATCACCTTCACCTGTAGTTTTCACAGTAGACGTCGTTGTTGTAGGGGCAGAGGTATCACCTTCACCTGTAGTTTGTACAGTAGACGTTGTTGTTGTAGGGGTAGAGGTATCACCTTCACCTGTAGTTTTTACAGTAGATGTCGTTGTTGTAGGGGCAGAGGTATCACCTTCACCTGTAGTTTGTACAGTAGACGTTGTTGTTGTAGGGGCAGAGGTATCACCTTCACCTGTAGTTTGTACAGTAGATGTCGTTGTTGTAGGGGCAGAGGTATCACCTTCACCTGTAGTTTGTACAGTAGTAACAGACGTCGTTGTTGTAGGGGCAGAGGTATCACCTTCACCTGTAGTTTGTACAGTAGACGTTGTTGTTGTAGGGTCAGAGGTATCACCTTCACCTGTAGTTTTCACAGTAGACGTCGTTGTTGTAGGGGCAGAGGTATCACCTTCACCTGTAGTTTGTACAGTAGACGTCGTTGTTGTAGGGGTAGAGGTATCACCTTCACCTGTAGTTTTTACAGTAGATGTCGTTGTTGTAGGGGCAGAGGTATCACCTTCACCTGTAGTTTGAACAGTAGTAACAGACGTCGTTGTTGTTGGGGCAGAGGTATCACCTTCACCTGTAGTTTGTACAGTAGACGTCGTTGTTGTAGGGGTAGAGGTATCACCTTCACCTGTAGTTTTTACAGTAGATGTCATTGTTGTAGGGGCAGAGGTATCACCTTCACCTGTAGTTTGTACAGTAGTAACAGACGTTGTTGTTGTGTAGGCAGAGGTATCGCCTTCACCTGTAGTTTGTACAGTAGACGTTGTCGTTGTAGGGACAGATGTTTCACCTTCACCTGTAGTTTTTACAGTAGACGTTGTTGTTGTGGGGGCAGAGGTATCACCTTCACCTGTAGTTTTTACAGTAGACGTCGTTGTTGTAGGGGCAGACGTATCAACTTCACCTGTAGTTTTCACAGTGGATGTCGTTGTTGTAGGGGCAGAGGTATCACCTTCACCTGTAGTTTTCACAATAGACGTCGTTGTTGTAGGGGCAGAGGTATCACCTTCACCTGTAGTTTTCACAGTAGACGTCGTTGTTGTAGGGGCAGAGGTATCACCTTCACCTGTAGTTTTCACAGTAGAAGTCGTTGTTGTAGGGGCAGAGGTATCACCTTCACCTGTAGTTTTAACAGTAGACGTCATTGTTGTAGGGGCAGAGGTATCACCTTCACCTGTAGTTTTCACAGTAGACGTCGTTGTTGTAGGGGCAGAGGTATCACCTTCACCTGTAGTTTGTACAGTAGACGTTGTTGTTGTAGGGGCAGAGGTATCACCTTCACCTGTAGTTTTCACAGTAGACGTCGTTGTTGTAGGGGAAGAGGTATCACCTTCACCTTTAGTTTTTACAGTAGACGTCGTTGTTGTAGGGGTAGAGGTATCACCTTCACCTTTAGTTTTTACAGTAGACGTTGTTGTTGTAGGGGTAGAGGTATCACCTTCACCTGTAGTTTTTACAGTAGATGTCGTTGTTGTAGGGGCAGAGGTCTCACCTTCACCTGTAGTTTGTACAGTAGTAACAGACGTCGTTGTTGTAGGGGCAGAGGTATCACCTTCACCTGTAGTTTGTACAGGAGACGTTGTTGTTGTAGGGTCAGAGGTATCACCTTCACCTGTAGTTTTCACAGTAGACGTCGTTGTTGTAGGGGAAGAGGTATCACCTTCACCTGTAGTTTGTACAGTAGACGTCGTTGTTGTAGGGGTAGAGGTATCACCTTCACCTGTAGTTTTTACAGTAGATGTCGTTGTTGTAGGGGCAGAGGTATCACCTTCACCTGTAGTTTGTACAGTAGACGTTGTTGTTGTGGGGGCAGAGGTATCACCTTCACCTGTAGTTTTCACAGTAGACGTCGTTGTTGTAGGGGCAGAAGTATCACCTTCACCTGTAGTTTGTACAGTAGACGTCGTTGTTATAGAGGCAGAGGTTTCACCTTCACATGTAGTTTGTACAGTAGTAACAGACGTCGTTGTTGTAGGGGCAGAGGTATCACCTTCACCTGTAGTTTTCACAGTAGACGTCGTTGTTGTAGGGGCAGAGGTATCACCTTCACCTGTAGTTTTCACAGTAGAAGTCGTTGTTGTAGGGGCAGAGGTATCACCTTCACCTGTAGTTTTAACAGTAGACGTCATTGTTGTAGGGGCAGAGGTATCACCTTCACCTGTAGTTTTCACAGTAGACGTCGTTGTTGTAGGGGCAGAGGTATCACCTTCACCTGTAGTTTTCACAGTAGACGTCGTTGTTGTAGGGGCAGAGGTATCACCTTCACCTGTAGTTTGTACAGTAGACGTCGTTGTTGTAGGGGTAGAGGTATCACCTTCACCTGTAGTTTTTACAGTAGACGTCGTTGTTGTAGGGGCAAACGTATTACCTTCACCTGTAGTTTGTACAGTAGATGTCGTTGTTGTAGGGGCAGAGGTATCACCTTCACCTGTAGTTTTCACAGTAGACGTCGTTGTTGTAGGGGCAGACGTATCACCTTCACCTGTAGTTTGTACAGTAGACGTCGTTGTTGTAGAGGCAGAGGTATCACTTTCACCTGTAGTTTGTACAGTAGTAACAGACGTCGTTGTTGTAGGGGCAGAGGTATCACCTTCACCTGTAGTTTTTACAGTAGACGTCATTGTTGTAGGGGCAGAGGTATCACCTTCACCTGAAGTTTGTACAGTAGACGTCGTTGTTGTAGGGGCAGAGGTATCACCTTCACCTGTAGTTTTCACAGTGGATGTCGTTGTTGTAGGGGCAGAGGTATCACCTTCACCTGTAGTTTTAACAGTAGACGTCGTTGTTGTAGGGGCAGAGGTATCACCTTCACCTGTAGTTTTCACAGTAGACGTCGTTGTTGTAGGGGCAGAAGTATCACCTTCACCTGTAGTTTGTACAGTAGACGTCGTTGTTATAGAGGCAGAGGTTTCACCTTCACATGTAGTTTGTACAGTAGTAACAGACGTCGTTGTTGTTGGGGCAGAGGTATCTCCTTCACCTGTAGTTTGTACAGTAGTAAAAGACGTCATTGTTGTAGGGGCAGAGGTATCACCTTCACCTGTAGTTTTCACAGTAGACGTCGTTGTTGTAAGGGCAGAGGTATCACCTTCACCTGTAGTTTTCACAGTAGACGTCGTTGTTGTAGGGGCAGAGGTATCAAATTCACCTGTAGTTTTCACAGTAGACGTAGTTGTAGAAGAGTCAGAGGTATCACCTCCACCTGTAGTTTTCACAGAAGATGTCGTTGTTGTAGGGGCAGAAGTATCACCTTCAACTGTAGTTTTTACAGTAGAAGTCGTTGTTGTAGGGGCAGAGGTATCACCTTCACCTGTAGTTTTCACAGTAGACGTCGTTGTTGGAGGGGCAGAGGTATCACCTTCACCTGTAGTTTTCACAGTAGACGTCGTTGTTGTAGGGGCAGAGGTATCACCTTCACCTGTAGTTTTCACAGTAGACGTCGTTGTTGTAGGGGCAGAGGTATCACCTTCACCTGTAGTTTGTACAGTAGACGTTGTTGTTGTAGGGGTAGAGGTATCACCTTCACCTGTAGTTTTTACAGTAGATGTCGTTGTTGTAGGGGCAGAGGTATCACCTTCACCTGTAGTTTGTACAGTAGTAACAAACGTCGTTGTTGTAGGGGCAGAGGTATCACCTTCCCCTGTAGTTTGTACAGTAGACGTTGTTGTTGTAGGGTCAGAGGTATCACCTTCACCTGTAGTTTTCACAGTAGACGTCGTTGTTGTAGGGGCAGAGGTATCACCTTCACCTGTAGTTTGTATAGTAGACGTCGTTGTTGTAGGGGTAGAGGTATCACCTTCACCTGTAGTTTTTACAGTAGATGTCGTTGTTGTAGGGGCAGAGGTATCACCTTCACCTGTAGTTTGAACAGTAGTAACAGACGTCGTTGTTGTTGGGGCAGAGGTATCACCTTCACCTGTAGTTTGTACAGTAGACGTCGTTGTTGTAGGGGCAGAGGTTTCACCTTCACCTGTAGTTTTTACAGTAGACGTTGTTGTTGTGGGGGCAGAGGTATCACCTTCACCTGTTGTTTTTACAGAAGACGTCGTTGTTGTAGGGGCTGAGGTATAAGCTTCACCTGTAGTTTTTACAGAAGACGTCGTTGTTGTAGTGGCTGAGGTATCACCTTCACCTGTAGTTTGTACAGTAGACGTAGTTGTAGAAGAGGCAGAGGTATCACCTCCACCTGTAGTTTTCACAGTAGACGTCGTTGTTGTAGGGGCAGAGGTATCACCTTCACCTGTAGTTTTCACAGTAGACGTCGTTGTTGGAGGGGCAGAGGTATCACCTTCACCTGTAGTTTTTACAGTAGAAGTCGTTTTTGTGGGGGCAGAGGTATCACCTTCACCTGTAGTTTTTACAGTAGACGTAGTTGTTGAAGGAGCAAACGTATTACCTTCACCTGTAGTTTGTACAATAGATGTCGTTGTTGTAGGGGCAGAGGTATCACCTTCACCTGTAGTTTTCACAGTAGACGTCGTTGTTGTAGGGGCAGACGTATCACCTTCACCTGTAGTTTTTACAGTAGACATCGTTGTTGTAGGGGCAGAGGTATCACCTTCACCTGTAGTTTGTACAGTAGTAACAGACGTCGTTGTTGTAGGGGCAGAGGTATCACCTTCACCTGTAGTTTGTACAGTAGACGTCGTTGTTGTAGGGGCAGAGGTATCACCTTCACCTGTAGTTTTCACAGTAGACGTCGTTGTTGTAGGGGCAGAGGTATCACCTTCACCTGTAGTTTTAACAGTAGACGTCGTTGTTGTAGGGGCAGAGGCATCACCTTCACCTGTAGTTTTCACAGTAGACGTCGTTTTTGTAGGGGCAGAGGCATCACCTTAACCTGTAGTTTTCACAGTAGAAGTCGTTTTTGTAGGGGCAGAGGCATCACCTTCACCTGTAGTTTTCACAGTAGAAGTCGTTGTTGTAAGGGCAGAGGTATCACCTTCACCTGTAGTTTTCACAGTAGACGTCGTTGTTGTTGGGGCAGAGGTATCACCTTCACCTGTAGTTTTCACAGTAGACGTCGTTGTTGTAGGGGCAGAGGTATCACCTTCACCTGTAGTTTTTACAGTAGACGTCGTTGTTGTAGGGGCAGAATTATCATCTTCACCTGTAGTTTGTACAGTAGATGTCGTTGTTGTAGGGGCAGAGGTATCACCTTCACCTGTAGTTTGAACAGTAGTAACAGACGTCGGTGTTGTTGGGGCAGAGGTATCACCTTCACCTGTAGTTTGTACAGTAGACGTCGTTGTTGTAGGGGCAGAGGTTTCACCTTCACCTGTAGTTTTTACAATAGACTTTGTTGTTGTGGGGGCAGAGGTATCACCTTCACCTGTAGTTTGTACAGTAGATGTCGTTGTTGTAGGGGCAGAGGTATCACCTTCACCTGTAGTTTGAACAGTAGTAACAGACGTCGGTGTTGTTGGGGCATAGGTATCACCTTCACCTGTAGTTTGTACAGTAGACGTCGTTGTTGTAGGGGCAGAGGTTTCACCTTCACCTGTAGTTTTTACAGTAGACTTTGTTGTTGTGGGGGCAGAGGTATCACCTTCACCTGTAGTTTTTACAGAAGACGTCGTTGTTGTAGGGGCTGAGATATAACCTTCACCTGTAGTTTTCACAGTAGACATCGTTGTTGTAGGGGCAGACGTATCACCTTCACCTGTAGTTTGTACAGTAGACGTCGTTGTTGTAGAGGCAGAGGTATCACTTTCACCTGTAGTTTGTACAGTAGTAACAGACGTCGTTGTTGTAGGGGCAGAGGTATCACCTTCACCTGTAGTTTTTACAGTAGACGTCATTGTTGTAGGGGCAGAGGTATCACCCTCACCTGAAGTTTGTACAGTAGACGTCGTTGTTGTAGGGGCAGAGGTATCACCTTCACCTGTAGTTTTCACAGTGGATGTCGTTGTTGTAGGGGCAAAGGTATCACCTTCACCTGTAGTTTTAACAGTAGACGTCGTTGTTGTAGGGGCAGAGGTATCACCTTCACCTGTAGTTTTCACAGTAGACGTCGTTGTTGTAGGGGCAGAGGTATCACCTTCACCTGTAGTTTGTACAGTAGACGTCGTTGTTGTAGAGGCAGAGGTTTCACCTTCACCTGTAGTTTGTACAGTAGTAACAGACGTCATTGTTGTAGGGGCAGAGGTATCACCTTCACCTGTAGTTTTCACAGTAGACGTCGTTGTTGTAAGGGCAGAGGTATCACCTTCACCTGTAGTTTTCACAGTAGACGTCGTTGTTGTAGGGGCAGAGGTATCACCTTCCCCTGTAGTTTTCACAGTAGACATCGTTGTTGTAGGGGTAGAGGTATCACCTTCACCTGTAGTTTTTACAGTAGATGTCGTTGTTGTAGGTGCAGAGGTATCACCTTCACCTGTAGTTTGTACAGTAGACGTCGTTGTTCTAGGGGCAGAGGTTTCACCTTCACCTGTAGTTTTTACAGTAGACGTTGATGTTGTGGGGGCAGAGGTATCACCTTCGCCTGTAGTTTTTACAGAAGACGTCGTTGTTGTAGGGGCTGAGGTATAACTTTCACCTGTAGTTTTTACAGAAGACGTCGTTGTTGTAGGGGCTGAGGTATCACCTTCACCTGTAGTTTGTACAGTAGACGTAGTTGTAGAAGAGGCAGAGGTATCACCTCCACCTGTAGTTTTAACAGTAGACGTCGTTGTTGAAGGAGCAAACCTACTACCTTCACCTGTAGTTTGTACAGTAGATGTCGTTGTTGTAGGGGCAGAGGTATCACCTTCACCTGTAGTTTTCACAGTAGACGTCGTTGTTGTAGGGGCATACGTATCACCTTCACCTGTAGTTTGTACAGTAGTAACAGACGTCGTTGTTGTAGGGGCAGAGGTATCACCTTCACCTGTAGTTTTTACAGTAGACGTCATTGTTGTAGGGGCAGAGGTATCACCTTCACCTGTAGTTTTAACAGTAGACGTCGTTGTTGTAGGGGCAGAGGCATCACCTTCACATGTAGTTTTCACAGTAGAAGTCGTTTTTGTAGGGGCAGAGGTATCAACTTCACCTGTAGTTTTCACAGTAGACGTCGTTGTTGTAGGGGCAGAGGTATCACCTTCACCTGTAGTTTTCACAGTAGACGTCGTTGTTGTAGGGGCAGAGGTATCACCTTCACCTGTAGTTTTTACAGTAGACGTCGTTGTTGTAGGGGCAGAGGTATCATCTTCACCTGTAGTTTTTACAGTAGACGTCGTTTTGTAGGGGTAGAGGTATCACCTTCACCTGTACGTTTTACAGTAGATGTCGTTGTTGTAGGGGCAGAGGTATCACCTTCACCTGCATTTCGTACAGTAGTAACAGACGTCGTTGTTGTTGGGGCAGAGGTATCACCTTCACCTGTAGTTTGTACAGTAGTAACATACGTCGTTGTTGTTGGGGCAGAGGTATCACCTTCACCTGTCGTTTGTACAGTAGACGTCGTTGTCGTAGGGGCAGAGGTATCACCTTCACCTGTAGTTTTCATAGTAGACGTCGTTGTTGTAGGGGCAGAGGTATCACCTTCACCTGTAGTTTTTACAGTAGACGTCGTTGTTGTAGGGGCAGAGGTATCACCTTCACCTGTAGTTTGTACAGTAGACGTCATTGTTGTAGGGGCAGAGCTATCACATTCACCTGTAGTTTTCACAGTAGACGTCGTTGTTGTAGGGGCAGAGGTATCACCTTCACCTGTAGTTTTTACAATAGACGTCGTTGTTGTAGGGACAGAGGTATCACCTTCACCTGTAGTTTTCACAGTGGACGTTGTTGTTGTAGGGGCAGAGGTTTCACCTTCACATGTAGTTTGTACAGTAGTAACAGACGTCGTTGTTGTTGGGGCAGAGGTATCTCCTTCACCTGTAGTTTGTACAGTAGTAAAAGACGTCATTGTTGTAGGGGCAGAGGTATCACCTTCACCTGTAGTTTTCACAGTAGACGTCGTTGTTGTAAGGGCAGAGGTATCACCTTCACCTGTAGTTTTCACAGTAGACGTCGTTGTTGTAGGGGCAGAGGTATCACCTTCACCTGTAGTTTTCACAGTAGACGTAGTTGTAGAAGAGTCAGAGGTATCACCTCCACCTGTAGTTTTCACAGTAGACGTCGTTGTTGTAGGGGCAGAAGTATCACCTTCAACTGTAGTTTTTACAGTAGAAGTCGTTGTTGTAGGGGCAGAGGTATCACCTTCACCTGTAGTTTTCACAGTAGACGTCGTTGTTGGAGGGGCAGAGGTATCACCTTCACCTGTAGTTTTCACAGTAGACGTCGTTGTTGTAGGGGCAGAGGTATCACCTTCACCTGTAGTTTTCACAGTAGACGTCGTTGTTGTAGGGGCAGAGGCATCACCTTCACATGTAGTTTTCACAGTAGAAGTCGTTTTTGTAGGGGCAGAGGTATCACCTTCACCTGTAGTTTTCACAGTAGACGTCGTTGTTGTAGGGGCAGAGGTATCACCTTCACCTGTAGTTTTCACAGTAGACGTCGTTGTTGTAGGGGCAGAGGTATCACCTTCACCTGTAGTTTTTACAGTAGACGTCGTTGTTGTAGGGGCAGAGGTATCATCTTCACCTGTAGTTTTTACAGTAGACGTCGTTTTGTAGGGGTAGAGGTATCACCTTCACCTGTACGTTTTACAGTAGATGTCGTTGTTGTAGGGGCAGAGGTATCACCTTCACCTGCATTTCGTACAGTAGTAACAGACGTCGTTGTTGTTGGGGCAGAGGTATCACCTTCACCTGTAGTTTGTACAGTAGTAACATACGTCGTTGTTGTTGGGGCAGAGGTATCACCTTCACCTGTCGTTTGTACAGTAGACGTCGTTGTCGTAGGGGCAGAGGTATCACCTTCACCTGTAGTTTTCATAGTAGACGTCGTTGTTGTAGGGGCAGAGGTATCACCTTCACCTGTAGTTTTTACAGTAGACGTCGTTGTTGTAGGGGCAGAGGTATCACCTTCACCTGTAGTTTGTACAGTAGACGTCATTGTTGTAGGGGCAGAGCTATCACATTCACCTGTAGTTTTCACAGTAGACGTCGTTGTTGTAGGGGCAGAGGTATCACCTTCACCTGTAGTTTTTACAATAGACGTCGTTGTTGTAGGGACAGAGGTATCACCTTCACCTGTAGTTTTCACAGTGGACGTTGTTGTTGTAGGGGCAGAGGTTTCACCTTCACATGTAGTTTGTACAGTAGTAACAGACGTCGTTGTTGTTGGGGCAGAGGTATCTCCTTCACCTGTAGTTTGTACAGTAGTAAAAGACGTCATTGTTGTAGGGGCAGAGGTATCACCTTCACCTGTAGTTTTCACAGTAGACGTCGTTGTTGTAAGGGCAGAGGTATCACCTTCACCTGTAGTTTTCACAGTAGACGTCGTTGTTGTAGGGGCAGAGGTATCACCTTCACCTGTAGTTTTCACAGTAGACGTAGTTGTAGAAGAGTCAGAGGTATCACCTCCACCTGTAGTTTTCACAGTAGACGTCGTTGTTGTAGGGGCAGAAGTATCACCTTCAACTGTAGTTTTTACAGTAGAAGTCGTTGTTGTAGGGGCAGAGGTATCACCTTCACCTGTAGTTTTCACAGTAGACGTCGTTGTTGGAGGGGCAGAGGTATCACCTTCACCTGTAGTTTTCACAGTAGACGTCGTTGTTGTAGGGGCAGAGGTATCACCTTCACCTGTAGTTTTCACAGTAGACGTCGTTGTTGTAGGGGCAGAGGCATCACCTTCACATGTAGTTTTCACAGTAGAAGTCGTTTTTGTAGGGGCAGAGGTATCACCTTCACCTGTAGTTTTCACAGTAGACGTCGTTGTTGTAGGGGCAGAGGTATCACCTTCACCTGTAGTTTTCACAGTAGACGTCGTTGTTGTAGGGGCAGAGGTATCACCTTCACCTGTAGTTTTTACAGTAGACGTCGTTGTTGTAGGGGCAGAGGTATCATCTTCACCTGTAGTTTTTACAGTAGACGTCGTTTTGTAGGGGTAGAGGTATCACCTTCACCTGTACGTTTTACAGTAGATGTCGTTGTTGTAGGGGCAGAGGTATCACCTTCACCTGCATTTCGTACAGTAGTAACAGACGTCGTTGTTGTTGGGGCAGAGGTATCACCTTCACCTGTAGTTTTTACAGTAGACGTTGTTGCTGTGGGGGCAGAGGTATCACCTTCACCTGTAGTTTGTACAATAGACGTCGTTGTTGTAGGGGCAGAGGTATAACCTTCACCTGTAGTTTTTACAGAAGACATCGTTGTTGTAGGGGCAGAGGTATCACCTTCACCTGTAGTTTGTACAGTAGTAACATACGTCGTTGTTGTTGGGGCAGAGGTATCACCTTCACCTGTCGTTTGTACAGTAGACGTCGTTGTCGTAGGGGCAGAGGTATCACCTTCACCTGTAGTTTTCATAGTAGACGTCGTTGTTGTAGGGGCAGAGGTATCACCTTCACCTGTAGGTTTTACAGTAGACGTCGTTGTTGTAGGGGCAGAGGTATCACCTTCACCTGTAGTTTGTACAGTAGACGTCGTTGTTGTAGGGGCAGAGCTATCACATTCACCTGTAGTTTTCACAGTAGACGTCGTTGTTGTAGGGGCAGAGGTATCACCTTCACCTGTAGTTTTTACAATAGACGTCGTTGTTGTAGGGACAGAGGTATCACCTTCACCTGTAGTTTTCACAGTGGACGTTGTTGTTGTAGGGGCAGAGGTTTCACCTTCACATGTAGTTTGTACAGTAGTAACAGACGTCGTTGTTGTTGGGGCAGAGGTATCTCCTTCACCTGTAGTTTGTACAGTAGTAAAAGACGTCATTGTTGTAGGGGCAGAGGTATCACCTTCACCTGTAGTTTTCACAGTAGACGTCGTTGTTGTAAGGGCAGAGGTATCACCTTCACCTGTAGTTTTCACAGTAGACGTCGTTGTTGTAGGGGCAGAGGTATCACCTTCACCTGTAGTTTTCACAGTAGACGTAGTTGTAGAAGAGTCAGAGGTATCACCTCCACCTATAGTTTTCACAGTAGACGTCGTTGTTGTAGGGGCAGAAGTATCACCTTCAACTGTAGTTTTTACAGTAGAAGTCGTTGTTGTAGGGGCAGAGGTATCACCTTCACCTGTAGTTTTCACAGTAGACGTCGTTGTTGGAGGGGCAGAGGTATCACCTTCACCTGTAGTTTTCACAGTAGACGTCGTTGTTGTAGGGGCAGAGGTATCACCTTCACCTGTAGTTTTCACAGTAGACGTCGTTGTTGTAGGGGCAGAGGTATCACCTTCACCTGTAGTTTGTACAGTAGACGTTGTTGTTGTAGGGGTAGAGGTATCACCTTCACCTGTAGTTTTTACAGTAGATGTCGTTGTTGTAGGGGCAGAGGTATCACCTTCACCTGTAGTTTGTACAGTAGTAACAGACGTCGTTGTTGTAGGGGCAGAGGTATCACCTTCACCTGTAGTTTGTACAGTAGACGTTGTTGTTGTAGGGTCAGAGGTATCACCTTCACCTGTAGTTTTCACAGTAGACGTCGTTGTTGTAGGGGCAGAGGTATCACCTTCACCTGTAGTTTGTATAGTAGACGTCGTTGTTGTAGGGGTAGAGGTATCACCTTCACCTGTAGTTTTTACAGTAGATGTCGTTGTTGTAGGGGCAGAGGTATCACCTTCACCTGTAGTTTGAACAGTAGTAACAGACGTCGTTGTTGTTGGGGCAGAGGTATCACCTTCACCTGTAGTTTGTACAGTAGACGTCGTTGTTGTAGGGGCAGAGGTTTCACCTTCACCTGTAGTTTTTACAGTAGACGTTGTTGTTGTGGGGGCAGAGGTATCACCTTCACCTGTTGTTTTTACAGAAGACGTCGTTGTTGTAGGGGCTGAGGTATAAGCTTCACCTGTAGTTTTTACAGAAGACGTCGTTGTTGTAGTGGCTGAGGTATCACCTTCACCTGTAGTTTGTACAGTAGACGTAGTTGTAGAAGAGGCAGAGGTATCACCTCCACCTGTAGTTTTCACAGTAGACGTCGTTGTTGTAGGGGCAGAGGTATCACCTTCACCTGTAGTTTTCACAGTAGACGTCGTTGTTGGAGGGGCAGAGGTATCACCTTCACCTGTAGTTTTTACAGTAGTTGTCGTTTTTTTGGGGGCAGAGGTATCACCTTCACCTGTAGTTTTTACAGTAGACGTCGTTGTTGAAGGAGCAAACGTATTACCTTCACCTGTAGTTTGTACAATAGATGTCGTTGTTGTAGGGGCAGAGGTATCACCTTCACCTGTAGTTTTCACAGTAGACGTCGTTTTTGTAGGGGCAGACGTATCACCTTCACCTGTAGTTTGTACAGTAGACGTCGTTGTTGTAGGGGCAGAGGTATCACCTTCACCTGTAGTTTTTACAGTAGACGTCATTGTTGTAGGGGCAGAGGTTTCACCTTCACCTGTGGTTTGTACAGTAGTAACAGACGTTGTTGTTGTTGGGGCAGAGGTATCTCCTTCACCTGTAGTTTGTACAGTAGTAACAGACGTAATTGTTGTAGGGGCAGAGGTATCACCTTCACCTGTAGTTTTCACAGTAGACGTCGTTGTTGTAAGGGCAGAGGTATCACCTTCACCTGTAGTTTTCACAGTAGACGTCGTTGTTGTAGGGGCAGAGGTATCACCTTCACCTGTAGTTTTCACAGTAGACGTCGTTGTTGTAGGGGCAGAGGTATCACCTTCACCTGTAGTTTGTACAGTAGACGTCGTTGTTGTAGGGGCAGAGTTATAACTTCACCTATAGTTTTTACAGAAGACGTCGTTGTTGTAGGGGCAGAGGTATCACCTTCACCTGTAATTTTCACAGTAGACGTTGTTGTTGTAGGGGCAGAGGTATCACCTTTATCTGTAGTTTTTACAGTAGAAGTCTTTGTTGTAGGGGCAGAGGTATCACCTTCACCTGTAGTTTGAACAGTAGTAACAGACGTCGTTGTTGTTGGGGCAGAGGTATCACCTTCACCTGTAGTTTTCACAGTAGACGTCGTTGTTGTAGGTGCAGAGGTATCACCTTCACCTGTAGTTTTTACAGTAGAAGTCGTTGTTGTAGGGGTAGAGGTATCACCTTCACCTGTAGTTTTTACAGTAGACGTTGTTGTTGTGGGGGCAGAGGTATCACCTTCACCTGTTGTTTTTACAGAAGACGTCGTTGTTGTAGGGGCTGAGGTATAAGCTTCACCTGTAGTTTTCACAGAAGACGTCGTTGTTGTAGTGGCTGAGGTATCACCTTCACCTGTAGTTTGTACAGTAGACGTAGTTGTAGAAGAGGCAGAGGTATCACCTCCACCTGTAGTTTTCACAGTAGACGTCGTTGTTGTAGGGGCAGAGGTATCACCTTCACCTGTAGTTTTCACAGTAGACGTCGTTGTTGGAGGGGCAGAGGTATCACCTTCACCTGTAGTTTTTACAGTAGAAGTCGTTTTTGTGGGGGCAGAGGTATCACCTTCACCTGTAGTTTTTACAGTAGACGTCGTTGTTGAAGGAGCAAACGTATTACCTTCACCTGTAGTTTGTACAATAGATGTCGTTGTTGTAGGGGCAGAGGTATCACCTTCACCTGTAGTTTTCACAGTAGACGTCGTTGTTGTAGGGGCAGACGTATCACCTTCACCTGTAGTTTGTACAGTAGACGTCGTTGTTGTAGAGGCAGAGGTATCACTTTCACCTGTAGTTTGTACAGTAGTAACAGACGTCGTTGTTGTAGGGGCAGAGGTATCACCTTCACCTGTAGTTTTTACAGTAGACGTCATTGTTGTAGGGGCAGAGGTATCACCTTCACCTGAAGTTTGTACAGTAGACGTCGTTGTTGTAGGGGCAGAGGTATCACCTTCACCTGTAGTTTTCACAGTGGATGTCGTTGTTGTAGGGGCAGAGGTATCACCTTCACCTGTAGTTTTAACAGTAGACGTCGTTGTTGTAGGGGCAGAGGTATCACCTTTACCTGTAGTTTTCACAGTAGACGTCGTTGTTGTAGGGGCAGAGGTATCACCTTCACCTGTAGTTTGTACAGTAGACGTCGTTGTTGTAGAGGCAGAGGTATCACCTCCACCTGTAGTTTTCACAGTAGACGTCGTTGTTGTAGGGGCAGAGGTATCACCTTCACCTGTAGTTTTTACAGTAGACGTCATTGTTGTAGGGGCAGAGGTTTCACCTTCACCTGTGGTTTGTACAGTAGTAACAGACGTTGTTGTTGTTGGGGCAGAGGTATCTCCTTCACCTGTAGTTTGTACAGTAGTAACAGACGTAATTGTTGTAGGGGCAGAGGTATCACCTTCACCTGTAGTTTTCACAGTAGACGTCGTTGTTGTAAGGGCAGAGGTATCACCTTCACCTGTAGTTTTCACAGTAGACGTCGTTGTTGTAGGGGCAGAGGTATCACCTTCACCTGTAGTTTTCACAGTAGACGTCGTTGTTGTAGGGGCAGAGGTATCACCTTCACCTGTAGTTTGTACAGTAGACGTCGTTGTTGTAGGGGCAGAGTTATAACTTCACCTGTAGTTTTTACAGAAGACGTCGTTGTTGTAGGGGCAGAGGTATCACCTTCACCTGTAATTTTCACAGTAGACGTTGTTGTTGTAGGGGCAGAGGTATCAACTTTATCTGTAGTTTTTACAGTAGAAGTCTTTGTTGTAGGGGCAGAGGTATCACCTTCACCTGTAGTTTTCACAGTAGACGTCGTTGTTGTAGGGGCAGAGGTATCACCTTCACCTGTAGTTTTTACAGTAGAAGTCGTTGTTGTAGGGGCAGAGGTATCACCTTCACCTGTAGTTTTCACAGTAGACGTCGTTGTTGTAGGGGCAGACGTATCACCTTCACCTGTAGTTTGTATAGTAGACGTCGTCGTTGTAGGGGCAGAGGTATCACTTTCACCTGTAGTTTTTACAGTAGACGTCGTTGTTGTAGGGGCAGAGGTATCACCTTCACCTGTAGTGTGTACAGTAGACGTCGTTGTTGTAGGGACAGAGGTATCACCTTCACCTGTAGTTTTTACAGTAGACGTCGTTCTTGAAAGGGCAGAGGTATCACCTTCATCTGTAGTTTGTACAGTAGACGTCGTTGTTGTAGAGGCAGAGGTATCACCTTCACCTGTTGTTTGTACAGTAGTAACAGACGTCGTTGTTGTTGGGGCAGAGGTATCACCTTCACCTGTAGTTTGTATAATAGACGTCGTTGTTGTAGGGACAAAGGTTTCACCTTCACCTGTAGTTTTCACAGTAGAGGTCGTTGTTGTAGGGGCAGAGGTATCACCTTCACCTGTAGTTTTCACAGTAGACATCGTTGTTGTAGGGGCAGATGTATCACCTTCACCTGTAGTTTGTACAGTAGACATCGTTGTTGTAGGGGCAGAGGTATCACCTTCACCTGTAGTTTTCACAGTAGACATCGTTGTTGTAGGGGCAGAGGTATCAACTTCACCTGTAGTTTTCACAGTAGACGTCATTGTTGTAGGGGCAGAGGTATCATCTTCACCTGTAGTTTTTACAGTAGACGTCATTGTTGTTGGGGCAGAGGTATCATCTTCATCTGTAGTTTGTTCAGTAGACGTCGTTGTTGTAGAGGCAGAGGTATCACCTTCACCTGTTGTTTTTACAGTAGTAACAGACGTCGTTGTTGTAGGGGCAGAGGTATCACCTTCACCTGTAGTTTTCACAGTAGACGTCATTGTTGTAGGGGCAAAGGTATCATCTTCACCTGTAGTTTTCACAGTAGACGTCGTTGTTGTAGGGGCAGAGGTATCACCTTCACCTGTAGTTTGTACAGTAGACGTCGTTGTTGTAGAGGCAGAGGTATCACCTTCACCTGTTGTTTGTACAGTAGTAACAGACGTCGTTGTTGTTGGGGCAGAGGTATCACCTTCACCTGTAGTTTGTATAATAGACGTCGTTGTTGTAGGGACAAAGGTTTCACCTTCACCTGTAGTTTTCACAGTAGACGTCGTTGTTGTAGGGGCAGAGGTATCACCTTCACCTGTAGTTTGTACAGTAGACGTCGTTGTTGTAGAGGCAGAGGTATCACCTTCACCTGTTGTTTGTACAGTAGTAACAGACGTCGTTGTTGTTGGGGCAGAGGTATCACCTTCACCTGTAGTTTGTATAATAGACGTCGTTGTTGTAGGGACAAAGGTTTCACCTTCACCTGTAGTTTTCACAGTAGACGTCGTTGTTGTAGGGGCAGAGGTATCACCTTCACCTGTAGTTTTCACAGTAGACGTCGTTGTTGTAGGGGCAGAGGTATCACCTTCACCTGTAGTTTTTACAGTAGACGTCGTTGTTGTAGGGGCAGAGGTATCACCTTCACCTGTAGTTTGTACAGTAGACGTCGTTGTTGTAGGGGCAGAGCTATCACCTTCACCTGTAGTTTTCACAGTAGACGTCGTTGTTGTAGGGGCAGAGGTATCACCTTCACCTGTAGTTTTTACAATAGACGTCGTTGTTGTAGGGACAGAGGTATCACCTTCACCTGTAGTTTTCACAGTGGACGTTGTTGTTGTAGGGGCAGAGGTTTCACCTTCACATGTAGTTTGTACAGTAGTAACAGACGTCGTTGTTGTTGGGGCAGAGGTATCTCCTTCACCTGTAGTTTGTACAGTAGTAAAAGACGTCATTGTTGTAGGGGCAGAGGTATCACCTTCACCTGTAGTTTTCACAGTAGACGTCGTTGTTGTAAGGGCAGAGGTATCACCTTCACCTGTAGTTTTCACAGTAGACGTAGTTGTAGAAGAGTCAGAGGTATCACCTCCACCTGTAGTTTTCACAGTAGACGTCGTTGTTGTAGGGGCAGAAGTATCACCTTCAACTGTAGTTTTTACAGTAGAAGTCGTTGTTGTAGGGGCAGAGGTATCACCTTCACCTGTAGTTTTCACAGTAGACGTCGTTGTTGGAGGGGCAGAGGTATCACCTTCACCTGTAGTTTTCACAGTAGACGTCGTTGTTGTAGGGGCAGAGGTATCACCTTCACCTGTAGTTTTCACAGTAGACGTCGTTGTTGTAGGGGCAGAGGTATCACCTTCACCTGTAGTTTGTACAGTAGACGTTGTTGTTGTAGGGGTAGAGGTATCACCTTCACCTGTAGTTTGTACAGTAGTAACAGACGTCGTTGTTGTAGGGGCAGAGGTATCACCTTCACCTGTAGTTTGTACAGTAGACGTTGTTGTTGTAGGGTCAGAGGTATCACCTTCACCTGTAGTTTTCACAGTAGACGTCGTTGTTGTAGGGGCAGAGGTATCACCTTCACCTGTAGTTTGTATAGTAGACGTCGTTGTTGTAGGGGTAGAGGTATCACCTTCACCTGTAGTTTTTACAGTAGATGTCGTTGTTGTAGGGGCAGAGGTATCACCTTCACCTGTAGTTTGAACAGTAGTAACAGACGTCGTTGTTGTTGGGGCAGAGGTATCACCTTCACCTGTAGTTTGTACAGTAGACGTCGTTGTTGTAGGGGCAGAGGTTTCACCTTCACCTGTAGTTTTTACAGTAGACGTTGTTGTTGTGGGGGCAGAGGTATCACCTTCACCTGTTTTTTTTACAGAAGACGTCATTGTTGTAGGGGCAGAGGTATCACCTTCACCTGTAGTTTGTACAGTAGACGTTGTTGTTGTAGGGTCAGAGGTATCACCTTCACCTGTAGTTTTCACAGTAGACGTCGTTGTTGTAGGGGCAGAGGTATCACCTTCACCTGTAATTTTCACAGTAGACGTTGTTGTTGTAGGGGCAGAGGTATCACCTTTATCTGTAGTTTTTACAGTAGAAGTCTTTGTTGTAGGGGCAGAGGTATCACCTTCACCTGTAGTTTGAACAGTAGTAACAGACGTCGTTGTTGTTGGGGCAGAGGTATCACCTTCACCTGTAGTTTTCACAGTAGACGTCGTTGTTGTAGGGGCAGAGGTATCACCTTCACCTGTAGTTTTTACAGTAGAAGTCGTTGTTGTAGGGGTAGAGGTATCACCTTCACCTGTAGTTTTTACAGTAGACGTTGTTGTTGTGGGGGCAGAGGTATCACCTTCACCTGTTGTTTTTACAGAAGACGTCGTTGTTGTAGGGGCTGAGGTATAAGCTTCAGCTGTAGTTTTCACAGAAGACGTCGTTGTTGTAGTGGCTGAGGTATCACCTTCACCTGTAGTTTGTACAGTAGACGTAGTTGTAGAAGAGGCAGAGGTATCACCTCCACCTGTAGTTTTCACAGTAGACGTCGTTGTTGTAGGGGCAGAGGTATCACCTTCACCTGTAGTTTTCACAGTAGACGTCGTTGTTGGAGGGGCAGAGGTATCACCTTCACCTGTAGTTTTTACAGTAGAAGTCGTTTTTGTGGGGGCAGAGGTATCACCTTCACCTGTAGTTTTTACAGTAGACGTCGTTGTTGAAGGAGCAAACGTATTACCTTCACCTGTAGTTTGTACAATAGATGTCGTTGTTGTAGGGGCAGAGGTATCACCTTCACCTGTAGTTTTCACAGTAGACGTCGTTGTTGTAGGGGCAGACGTATCACCTTCACCTGTAGTTTGTACAGTAGACGTCGTTGTTGTAGAGGCAGAGGTATCACTTTCACCTGTAGTTTGTACAGTAGTAACAGACGTCGTTGTTGTAGGGGCAGAGGTATCACCTTCACCTGTAGTTTTTACAGTAGACGTCGTTGTTGTAGGGGCAGAGGTATCACCTTCACCTGAAGTTTGTACAGTAGACGTCGTTGTTGTAGGGGCAGAGGTATCACCTTCACCTGTAGTTTTCACAGTGGATGTCGTTGTTGTAGGGGCAGAGGTATCACCTTCACCTGTAGTTTTAACAGTAGACGTCGTTGTTGTAGGGGCAGAGGTATCACCTTTACCTGTAGTTTTCACAGTAGACGTCGTTGTTGTAGGGGCAGAGGTATCACCTTCACCTGTAGTTTGTACAGTAGACGTCGTTGTTGTAGAGGCAGAGGTATCACCTCCACCTGTAGTTTTCACAGTAGACGTCGTTGTTGTAGGGGCAGAGGTATCACCTTCACCTGTAGTTTTTACAGTAGACGTCATTGTTGTAGGGGCAGAGGTTTCACCTTCACCTGTGGTTTGTACAGTAGTAACAGACGTTGTTGTTGTTGGGGCAGAGGTATCTCCTTCACCTGTAGTTTGTACAGTAGACGTTGTTGTTGTAGGGTCAGAGGTATCACCTTCACCTGTAGTTTTCACAGTAGACGTCGTTGTTGTAGGGGCAGAGGTATCACCTTCACCTGTAGTTTGTATAGTAGACGTCGTTGTTGTAGGGGCAGAGGTATCACCTTCACCTGTAGTTTGAACAGTAGTAACAGACGTCGTTGTTGTTGGGGCAGAGGTATCACCTTCACCTGTAGTTTGTACAGTAGACGTCGTTGTTGTAGGGGCAGAGGTTTCACCTTCACCTGTAGTTTTTACAGTAGACGTTGTTGTTGTGGGGGCAGAGGTATCACCTTCACCTGTTGTTTTTACAGAAGACGTCGTTGTTGTAGGGGCTGAGGTATAAGCTTCACCTGTAGTTTTTACAGAAGACGTCGTTGTTGTAGTGGCTGAGGTATCACCTTCACCTGTAGTTTGTACAGTAGACGTAGTTGTAGAAGAGGCAGAGGTATCACCTCCACCTGTAGTTTTCACAGTAGACGTCGTTGTTGTAGGGGCAGAGGTATCACCTTCACCTGTAGTTTTCACAGTAGACGTCGTTGTTGGAGGGGCAGAGGTATCACCTTCACCTGTAGTTTTTACAGTAGAAGTCGTTTTTGTGGGGGCAGAGGTATCACCTTCACCTGTAGTTTTTACAGTAGACGTCGTTGTTGAAGGAGCAAACGTATTACCTTCACCTGTAGTTTGTACAATAGATGTCGTTGTTGTAGGGGCAGAGGTATCACCTTCACCTGTAGTTTTCACAGTAGACGTCGTTGTTGTAGGGGCAGACGTATCACCTTCACCTGTAGTTTGTACAGTAGACGTCGTTGTTGTAGAGGCAGAGGTATCACTTTCACCTGTAGTTTGTACAGTAGTAACAGACGTCGTTGTTGTAGGGGCAGAGGTATCACCTTCACCTGTAGTTTTTACAGTAGACGTCATTGTTGTAGGGGCAGAGGTATCACCTTCACCTGAAGTTTGTACAGTAGACGTCGTTGTTGTAGGGGCAGAGGTATCACCTTCACCTGTAGTTTTCACAGTGGATGTCATTGTTGTAGGGGCAAAGGTATCACCTTCACCTGTAGTTTTAACAGTAGACGTCGTTGTTGTAGGGGCAGAGGTATCACCTTTACCTGTAGTTTTCACAGTAGACGTCGTTGTTGTAGGGGCAGAGGTATCACCTTCACCTGTAGTTTGTACAGTAGACGTCGTTGTTGTAGAGGCAGAGGTATCACCTCCACCTGTAGTTTTCACAGTAGACGTCGTTGTTGTAGGGGCAGAGGTATCACCTTCACCTGTAGTTTTTACAGTAGACGTCATTGTTGTAGGGGCAGAGGTTTCACCTTCACCTGTGGTTTGTACAGTAGTAACAGACGTTGTTGTTGTTGGGGCAGAGGTATCTCCTTCACCTGTAGTTTGTACAGTAGTAACAGACGTAATTGTTGTAGGGGCAGAGGTATCACCTTCACCTGTAGTTTTCACAGTAGACGTCGTTGTTGTAAGGGCAGAGGTATCACCTTCACCTGTAGTTTTCACAGTAGACGTCGTTGTTGTAGGGGCAGAGGTATCACCTTCACCTGTAGTTTTCACAGTAGACGTCGTTGTTGTAGGGGCAGAGGTATCACCTTCACCTGTAGTTTGTACAGTAGACGTCGTTGTTGTAGGGGCAGAGTTATAACTTCACCTGTAGTTTTTACAGAAGACGTCGTTGTTGTAGGGGCAGAGGTATCACCTTCACCTGTAATTTTCACAGTAGACGTTGTTGTTGTAGGGGCAGAGGTATCACCTTTATCTGTAGTTTTTACAGTAGAAGTCTTTGTTGTAGGGGCAGAGGTATCACCTTCACCTGTAGTTTGAACAGTAGTAACAGACGTCGTTGTTGTTGGGGCAGAGGTATCACCTTCACCTGTAGTTTTCACAGTAGACGTCGTTGTTGTAGGGGCAGAGGTATCACCTTCACCTGTAGTTTTTACAGTAGAAGTCGTTGTTGTAGGGGTAGAGGTATCACCTTCACCTGTAGTTTTTACAGTAGACGTTGTTGTTGTGGGGGCAGAGGTATCACCTTCACCTGTTGTTTTTACAGAAGACGTCGTTGTTGTAGGGGCTGAGGTATAAGCTTCACCTGTAGTTTTCACAGAAGACGTCGTTGTTGTAGTGGCTGAGGTATCACCTTCACCTGTAGTTTGTACAGTAGACGTAGTTGTAGAAGAGGCAGAGGTATCACATCCACCTGTAGTTTTCACAGTAGACGTCGTTGTTGTAGGGGCAGAGGTATCACCTTCACCTGTAGTTTTCACAGTAGACGTCGTTGTTGGAGGGGCAGAGGTATCACCTTCACCTGTAGTTTTTACAGTAGAAGTCGTTTTTGTGGGGGCAGAGGTATCACCTTCACCTGTAGTTTTTACAGTAGACGTCGTTGTTGAAGGAGCAAACGTATTACCTTCACCTGTAGTTTGTACAATAGATGTCGTTGTTGTAGGGGCAGAGGTATCACCTTCACCTGTAGTTTTCACAGTAGACGTCGTTGTTGTAGGGGCAGACGTATCACCTTCACCTGTAGTTTGTACAGTAGACGTCGTTGTTGTAGAGGCAGAGGTATCACTTTCACCTGTAGTTTGTACAGTAGTAACAGACGTCGTTGTTGTAGGGGCAGAGGTATCACCTTCACCTGTAGTTTTTACAGTAGACGTCATTGTTGTAGGGGCAGAGGTATCACCTTCACATGAAGTTTGTACAGTAGACGTCGTTGTTGTAGGGGCAGAGGTATCACCTTCACCTGTAGTTTTCACAGTGGATGTCGTTGTTGTAGGGGCAGAGGTATCACCTTCACCTGTAGTTTTAACAGTAGACGTCGTTGTTGTAGGGGCAGAGGTATCACCTTTACCTGTAGTTTTCACAGTAGACGTCGTTGTTGTAGGGGCAGAGGTATCACCTTCACCTGTAGTTTGTACAGTAGACGTCGTTGTTGTAGAGGCAGAGGTATCACCTCCACCTGTAGTTTTCACAGTAGACGTCGTTGTTGTAGGGGCAGAGGTATCACCTTCACCTGTAGTTTTTACAGTAGACGTCATTGTTGTAGGGGCAGAGGTTTCACCTTCACCTGTGGTTTGTACAGTAGTAACAGACGTTGTTGTTGTTGGGGCAGAGGTATCTCCTTCACCTGTAGTTTGTACAGTAGTAACAGACGTAATTGTTGTAGGGGCAGAGGTATCACCTTCACCTGTAGTTTTCACAGTAGACGTCGTTGTTGTAAGGGCAGAGGTATCACCTTCACCTGTAGTTTTCACAGTAGACGTCGTTGTTGTAGGGGCAGAGGTATCACCTTCACCTGTAGTTTTCACAGTAGACGTCGTTGTTGTAGGGGCAGAGGTATCACCTTCACCTGTAGTTTGTACAGTAGACGTCGTTGTTGTAGGGGCAGAGTTATAACTTCACCTGTAGTTTTTACAGAAGACGTCGTTGTTGTAGGGGCAGAGGTATCACCTTCACCTGTAATTTTCACAGTAGACGTTGTTGTTGTAGGGGCAGAGGTATCACCTTTATCTGTAGTTTTTACAGTAGAAGTCTTTGTTGTAGGGGCAGAGGTATCACCTTCACCTGTAGTTTTCACAGTAGACGTCGTTGTTGTAGGGGCAGAGGTATCACCTTCACCTGTAGTTATTACAGTAGAAGTCGTTGTTGTAGGGGCAGAGGTATCACCTTCACCTGTAGTTTTCACAGTAGACGTCGTTGTTGTAGGGGCAGACGTATCACCTTCACCTGTAGTTTGTATAGTAGACGTCGTCGTTGTAGGGGCAGAGGTATCACTTTCACCTGTAGTTTTTACAGTAGACGTCGTTGTTGTAGGGGCAGAGGTATCACCTTCACCTGTAGTGTGTACAGTAGACGTCGTTGTTGTAGGGACAGAGGTATCACCTTCACCTGTAGTTTTTACAGTAGACGTCGTTCTTGAAAGGGCAGAGGTATCACCTTCATCTGTAGTTTGTACAGTAGACGTCGTTGTTGTAGAGGCAGAGGTATCACCTTCACCTGTTGTTTGTACAGTAGTAACAGACGTCGTTGTTGTTGGGGCAGAGGTATCACCTTCACCTGTAGTTTATATAATAGACGTCGTTGTTGTAGGGACAAAGGTTTCACCTTCACCTGTAGTTTTCACAGTAGAGGTCGTTGTTGTAGGGGCAGAGGTATCACCTTCACCTGTAGTTTTCACAGTAGACGTCGTTGTTGTAGGGGCAGATGTATCACCTTCACCTGTAGTTTGTACAGTAGACATCGTTGTTGTAGGGGCAGAGGTATCACCTTCACCTGTAGTTTTCACAGTAGACGTCGTTGTTGTAGGGGCAGAGGTATCAACTTCACCTGTAGTTTTCACAGTAGACGTCATTGTTGTAGGGGCAGAGGTATCATCTTCACCTGTAGTTTTTACAGTAGACGTCATTGTTGTTGGGGCAGAGGTATCACCTTCATCTGTAATTTGTTCAGTAGACGTCGTTGTTGTAGAGGCAGAGGTATCACCTTCACCTGTTGTTTTTACAGTAGTAACAGACGTCGTTGTTGTAGGGGCAGAGGTATCACCTTCACCTGTAGTTTTCACAGTAGACGTCATTGTTGTAGGGGCAAAGGTATCATCTTCACCTGTAGTTTTCACAGTAGACG